>NC_066523.1:255000-392500 GCF_024679095.1 Eriocheir sinensis
CCCCCTTTCCCTTCCTCCTTTCCCTCTACCCAGTTGAATATGGCACACTAATGGACTCCTTGGACGCCCATATAAATACTGTATCACTAATGTTTCTGTAATGCTATGGAAATACATCGGAAACTGAGCACTCAAAATTTATGGGTCCACATTATCAGACACCTGGAAGGCTTTGACCATCTATTTTAAAAGGCTCTCGTAGAAATTGTTGTCGGTGTTTCCATGGGTTGTTCCGAGCCTGGCGGTAGTTTTGCAAGGCTTTCGCGCCCGTGGACGGGAAAAAACACTCATGACAACCCGACTTAGCTCCTCTCTGGCCTTGAAAAACGTTCGTAACAAGAGTCACAAACGTTTGATAGTACGAGTGATAACCGCTGTGTGTGTCTACGGTATGTTACGAGTGCCCAGTGTGACGCAGGACAGGCTGGCACAGGGCACGGCAGAGCAGGACAGGGCAGAATGTGTCAGTCTCGATACTGTCCTTTGTAGCACTTTCAAACGGGGAAAGATGCCAACCTAGCATTAGAAACTAGACAAAATCATGAAATTAACCCTTTGTTTCAATACACGCATAATACTCTGCAGCTTAAACTAATAACTCGTCCTCATAAGCCCCATACACGTAGTAGTAGTAGTAGTAGTAGTAGTAGTAGTAATAGTAGTAGTAGCAGCATGTGTTGACGGTTAAGGAGAGCGATGACGAGGCGGCAGAAATGTGGATAAGAAGAAGTGAATGCCGGCTTCTTGCATCGGGTAATTGCCGGGTTAGTGGTGAGGGAGGGAAGGGGGAGGAAAGGAGGGGAAGGAGTGGGGGAGGGAGGGGAAGGAGTGGGGGAGGGAGGGGAGCAACAGTAAGTGTGGTAAGGGGAGGATGAGAGGGAGGGGGTAAAGGGGAGAGGAGCTGTTTTTGTTTTTGTAATTGTTGTTGTTGTTGTTTTGTTGTTTTTGCAGTTTTTTCTTCTTCCTCTTCCTCTGTTTCTCATTCTCGTTTTTCTTTGCCTCTCTCTGCCTTCTGCATCCTCTTCATCCTCCTCCTTCTCCTTTTCCTTCCTTCCTTCCTCCTTCTCCAGGCAACAGAAAGCCTATTGGCTCAATACGAGGTTGCCTGCTCTAGAGCCGTGGTCCTCCTGACAGTCACTTGGTGCCCGCAGAGCAGATCAAAACACTTCGCGACAGCAGGAGAAAACTGAACATAAGAACCGAAGTGATCTGATCTGCGGGCACCAAATGACTGTCAGGCCTCGCAATGAGCCAATAGACTTGCTGTTGCCTGTCTTTCCCTGTTTCTATGTTTCCTCTTCCTCCTCCTCTCCTCCACCTGCTTCTTACGGGCGAGAAATTGCCAAAATTACCTCGCGAAATTACTCCAATAAGTCTCTTCTTTATGGCGTGTTTTGACTTTCTTGTTTATAAAACCCACGGACTGCCGCCCTAACTGTACCGCATGCTACATACTTCTCAGAGCCCTCCTCCCTCCCTCCCTGCCTCTACTAACCCTACCAACCTCCTCTACTCACCCTCCCTTCTCCGCTGCCTCCCTCCCTACCCTTCTTCCTTCCCCTTGTCTCTCCCTCCCTATCATCATCCTCTCTCCACTTCCATTGCTCATACTACTTCTCCAGCTACTTCTCTTCTTCCCTCCCTCTCTCCTTACCCTCCCTACCATCCTTCTTTCTACCTCGCTTCTCCACTCTACCTCGCCTGCTCCTCTTCTCTCCCTCCCTTTCCCTCCCTCTACTTCCTACCAGTTCCATCTCTTCTTCTCTTCCTTTCTCCACCTCCCTTTCACTCACTAATTCTCCCTTCCTTTTCCTTTCTCTACCTATCTCCCTCTCACACACTTTCTTCCAGCAGCTATTTCCTTCCTTCTTTCCCTTCTCTTCCCTTCCATCCCACACATAGGAATGGCAGAGAAGGGAAAGAATGAAGATATGAAACCGAACTGGGAGTGATGAGGGATGGGTCAGAGTGAGACGTAGGTATAGGTAGGAAGGCCTTGGTATCAGGAGCTAGTTAGGGCTGCATGGGCTGGCGGGTAATCGAGGGGAAGCCGGGCACAGCGGGGCGTCAGGTGTGGGGAGCCTTCTCACGATACGGAGATAACAGAACCGGCGAGGACAGGACCAGCGGTAACAAGGGGCGAGGCTGAGGTGAGGTCTTGGCGGAGGGGCGGCGAGGAAGCGGGATAGAGAGATGTAAGGGAACGGAAGGGCAGTGTAAGGGAACGGAAGGGAGCTGTAAGGGAAAGAAGGGAAGGGAAGGAAAGGAAGGGAACTGTATTGAAAGGAAACTAAAGGAGAAGAAGAAAAAGACGACGACAAAGAAGAAGAAAAAGAAGAAGAACGAGAAGAAAATAAGGAGAGGAGAGAGAGGTGAGAGGTTCTTTAATAATAAAAAGTTGACGAGGCAAGAGAAGTAAATAATGAAGAGAATGACAACACAACAAATTACATTACCACCACCACCACCACCTTGACCACCACCATCACCACCACCACCACCACCACCACCAACAACAACAACGAAGGCAAGGTGTAAGGAACGAGGAGTCTTTGTGTGTCATTATTAGGAGGAAGAAGAGTAAGAGGAGGAAGAGAAGGACGAGGCATAGGAGGAGAAAAATAAATAAGAGGAAGAGGAGGAAAAGAAGAAGGAGGAAAGAAGAGAGAGGAGGACGAGGACGAGAACATGACAGAAGAGTAAGGAGGAAGAGGAGGAAGAAGCGTAATAGTAGTTGGAGAAGAGGACTAGGAGGAGGAGGAGGAGGAGGAGGAGGAGGAGAAGTACACTGCTCTAGACCTGCACCGACTCTCCCTTGCACATATAAAGCACCTGAAGAAGAGTAGCTAACCATCCCGGGTCCTGCGCGGCGCTTTAACCCAAACTGGACTTCCTTCCTGGACGCCTTCGATAAACTATGAACGCCTGAGTTATTCCCCGACAGAGAACGTCGCGGTGTGCCTCCAGGGCCTGCAGAACTACCTGGGGGAGGAGGAGGAGGAGGAGGAGGAGGAAGAGGAGGAAAGGAAGGAGTGATGGGTAGTTGAGAAATGATAAGGTGGAGGAGTAGAAGAAGGGAGAGGTTGAGAAGGGATGGGATGTGAGGGATGGAGAGGTGGAGGAAGGATGGATGGGGAAGGTGAGGGAGAGGCGAGGAGTGACAGGATGAAATGGAGGAAGAGGGTGTGCGGGGTGGTGGGGAAAGCGAGGGGTGAGGAAGGGAAGGGAGGGGGAGGAAGGGAGAGGAGTGATGGAAGGGGAAGAGTAAGGGAGGGGAGGGACGGTGCAGTGGTGAGGAGTGTGTGGGGTGTGAGGGAGTGGGTGTAAGGGGTGGACTGCGGTGTGGGGTGTGTAGGGAGTGGGAGTGGTGTGGACGGTGGAGGGGTGAGAAGTGATGAGAGATGAGGAATGAGGTGAGGGGATTGACGGTGCAGGAGTGGGGGGAGAGGTGGGGGGGGTGGACGGCGGCGGGGTGTGGGGCTGTGTAGGGGTGTCGAGGAAGATGGGGTGGGCTGCAAAGGACAGAGTGGGGTGTGTGGAACTGTGTGGAGGCGGTGAGGAGCGTAGGGGCGATGGGGTGCGTGGGGGCGGTGGGGGCAGGGGTGTAGAGGTGTCGGAGAAGGTGAGGCGGAGATGGGATGGACAACGGCGGGGTGTGGGAGGTGGGGTGCATAGGGATAGGTGGTGTGGTGGTGTGTCAGGGCGGTTGGGGTGGGGTGGACGGTCGGCAGCGGGGTGTGAGGGCTGTGTGGGGGTGTCGGAGAAGGACGGCCGGGGTGCAGAGACGAAGTAGGGGCGGTGGGGGCGGTGAGGTGCGTGGGGGCGGCGGGGGACGGGAGTGTCGGGCCGCGGAAGTCGTCCATATGGGTGGTGGCAGCAACAACTGGCGTGCTGGCGTAATGACTATAATCTGCCGTACCTTTACCTTCATTTTCTTTGTGATGGCTCCAAATGGCCAATTATGATACCAATTGCCAGCCAATTTCTATACCAATTTAAGTTTGTGCATGTTTCTATTTGAGCAGCCGGGCCATGCATCACGGGCGCCTCTTCTCTATCACGTGATAATGTTGGAGCATTATCATCGCGCCTGTAATTACCGGCGTTATCATTAATTTATAACGCTTAATTGATATGAACCGCGCGGCAAAATTACCATCATTACCTCGTTATCCTAACCATCCAAAGAAGCATTAGGAGCTGTTCCCTCTCCTCCTCTTCTCTATCCCTTCCTCTCTTTCTCTCTTTCTTTCTTCTTCAGTTTCTGTCTTTCATATATGTAATCCTTGAGAGAGAGAGAAAAGTGAGTGGGTGAGTGAGGGAGGTGAACTGCTCTCAACTAATACCACCACATATCACCACCACCCTCACCACCACCACCACCACCCTCACCACCACCACCAGCCAGCCTCTAATAGCCCCGCCAAAGCACACTGCCAGGGGGTCTTCGGGCTGACCATGGAAAAAGGAAAAGCAAGGCGTGGAACTCTCCGTGATTCTTCGATTTTCAAAAACCAACAATTATGGCAGATTTATGGCAGGAAGAGGAACCCGCCGCCCGGAAAAGCATTAGTCAATATTAGGAGGAGGAGAGAAGTAACGTATGTGTCCTGTTTAGCGCCAGTCCAAACACACGGAGAGATGTATATTATGTGAAGGCACTCGCTCTCTCCCTCCCTCTGCCTCTCCCTCTCTCTCTCTCTCGTTCGCTCGCTCAGGAGAGGAGGAAAGGAAGGGGAAGGAAGGGAGGAAGGGAGAATGGGGGAGGGGTAAAAAGGTGGTGTGTGTGTGTGTGTGTGTGTGTGTGTGTGTGTGTGTGTGTGTGTGTGTGTGTGTGTGTTTACATAGATGCAACACACAAAACAAAACATAGGAAAAGAAAAGAAAAAAATAAAGAATGAGAGTAAAATGACATGAAAAAAAAGAATAGGAGAAAAGTGACACAAAGGAATTGAAGAAAAAGAAAGGAAGTGGAAGATTAGATGAACCACCACCACCACCACCACCACTACCACCACCACCACCACCACTAATATCATCACTAATTTGTACTTCCAGTAATACAAAATAACACAGGACGGAGCAGACCAAAAGGAACATTACTTGACGTCCTTCCTCACGACCTCACCACCACCACCACCACCACCACTAATATCATCACTAATTCCTACCTCCACCAACAGAAATATAATGATAAATGGAATTAGCAGAAGGAACATTACCTTTTCCTTCACGACTGGCGCAGCCCCACCACCACCACCACCACCACCATCAACACCACTAATATCATGACTAATTCCTACCTCCACCAACACAAAGCTAATGATAAACGGAATTAGCAGAAGGAACATTACCTTTTCCCTCACGACTTGACTACAACCACCACCACCACCACCACCACTAATAAGAGGACTAATACATACCCCAACAACACCAAATAACACACGCAGAGAAACGTAACAAACCGAGCTATACGATTACCCTCACGATCAGACCACGAGCCGATACCACCATCACCACCACCACCACTACAACCAGCACTAATATGATCACTAATTCCTACCTCCAGTCACACGTAATAACATGACTCGGGCAGGACAGAGCAGAAGGCGCACTACGCGGCCCTCCCTTCTGTCCTTCTGCCTTGCCTCGTCTTGCCGCTTCCCACAGGGCGAGACGGAAGCTGGTCCTCGGGCGGGCAGGTGTTGACCGCCGGGAGTCGTGACACATTAAGTAGTAAATACGAATCAAATGACTGCAGGTGAGGCGCTCAGGTGTATACTTAGGCGAGGTGTGTGTGTGTGTGTGTGTGTGTGTGTGTGTGTGTGTGTTAGAGAGAGAGAGAGAGAGAGAGAGAGAGAAAAAAGAGAGAGATAAATACTTTGCTGTTTTCTATTTAGACTCGCGCTTCCTCCCACACGCACAAACACACGCACACACTCACGCATTATATACAAGCTAGAGAGGAAGCAGATGCCATAACTTGTGGTTTGGCGGCTTGTACCACCTCGCCTCTCCATTCTTTTCCTATTTCTCTCTCTGAGTATCTCTCTCTCTCTCTCTCTCTCTCTCTCTCTCTCTCAGAGTGGGCGCCTGTCACTAGTGGCGTCCTCAGGGCTCGGTTCTGGCCCAGTGCTCTTCATTATTTACATCAACGACGTGGATTTTGGACTCAATACCCGCATTAGTAAATTTGCAGACGACACAAAGATTGGTAACTCGGTTCTCACTGACGAAGACAGGCAAAGCCTCCAAGAGGATTTGCACAAAATTTCAGCTTGGTCGGATAGATGGGAGATGCCCTTTAACGTAGACAAGTGCCAGGTCCTTCAAGTTGGAACGAGGAATAAAAGTTTGATTACGAAATGCGCGGCGTTAAACTCAAAAGCGTTCAATGCGTCAAGGACTTGGGGTCAAAATCGCGTCAAACCTCAAATTCTCACAGCAATGCATCGATGCAGCAAATAAAGCGAACAGAATGTTGGGCTTCATTAAAGAAACTTTTATTTAAGAATAAAGATGTAATACTCGCTCTACAACAGTTTAGTCAGACCCCACTTGGAATATGCGGTACAGTTTTGGTCTCCTCACCATGCAAAGGATATTGCTAAATTAGAAGGTGTTCAGCGTCGGCAACGAAAATTATCCCTTCCTTGCGCAACAAATCCTACGAAGAAAGGCTTTCTACCCTTAACATGTTCTCTCTTGAGAAACGTCGCCTCCGAGGAAAACTGATCGAATGTTTTAAAATACTTAATGGTTTCACGAATGTAGACAGATCAACATTGTTTATGATCGATGACACTTTGCGCACGAGGAACAATGGCGTAAAACTCAGATGTAGACAAGTAAATTCAGACTGCACCAAATTTTTCTTCACCAACGTTGTAGTGCGAGAATGGAATAAGCTCCCATCATCAGTGGTCCAGTGTAACACGATTGACTCCTTCAAAAATAAGCTCGACCGTCACTTCCTTCAACTTAATATCAACTAGAGTAGAAATGCAACGTTTTGGAGTCTTCTGATTAATGTAAAATCACTTAGGTTTAAGGACAGACCACCAAGTCTGGACCATGGGGTCTGTGTGGTCTGATTTTCTATGTAAATCTATGTAAATCTCTCTCTCTCTCTCTCTCTCTCTTAACTTTCTCCTTAAAATCTTGTTCTCTACGCTTTTTCATTTCACAACCCCCTTTTTTTTACGCCATTTCTTCGTCCTGTTTTTTTTAGTTTTATGATTTTTCTTTATTCATTCCTTTCCTCACTTATCCTTTTCTTCTTTTGTTGGCCGGGATGAGTTAAGGAGAGTGGGTTGGGTCTACTTTTGCTGGCCTGGTTGTTTGGGTCGAGAGAGCTGGATTACCAATAGAGTCGCGGACGAGCGGAACAGGCTTGGCAGTCATGTGGTGAGTGTCAATACGATAGATACAATGTGTTTTTTGGTATGTGTGCGTGTGCGTGTGTGTGTGTCCGTATATTACAAGTTTTATGAGCAGAAAATCGTCAACAATGAGACAGTAAAGTGCTAAGAACGAGCGGCTTATCTTTCAGCAAGTCAAAACGAGGAAGCGAATGAAGGAAAGGCGAAGAAGGAAAGAATAGCAGCGGAAGGGAAGGTGTTGAGGAGGTGAGAGAAAACGATGGAGTATAAGATTTTAAGGTTAAGAAGGCGGAAAAGACAAAAAGCAGGAATAGTAAGGAAGGAAAGGACAGCAGCGGAAGGGAAGGTGTTGAGAAGGTGAGAGAAAACGATGGGGTACAAGATTTTAAGAAGGTTAAGAAGGCGGAAAAGACATGGGAAATTAGGAAGAAGCAAGTAGACAAAAAGCAGGAATAGTAAGGAAGGAAAGAACAGCAACGGAAGGGAAGGTGTTGAGGAGGTGAGAGAAAACGATGGGGTACAAGATTTTAAGAAGATACAGCTGTTTCCTTCAGTGTAAAAAAAAAGAGGAGGCTGGATAAGTGAGGAGATGGTGGAGTTAGATTTACAGGAGCTGCCTTGTATATACAGATTAACCCGTCTCTGGCACACTCCTTATATTCTGATGTTCTTTCTTCCTCTTGCTCTACTTTTTCCTCGTCCTCCTCCTCCTCCTCCTCTTTCCTCCAAGCCAGTGCAACTGTTCTAGTAAGGGCTTTCGTGTCCCCTCTCTTAATTCTTTTCCTATTTTGCTGTCTACTTTGCAAAATCCTGACCTTTTTAAATCATGTATTCTTTCGTCTTTCCTTTTTCCTAATGTTCTCCTTCTCTTCCTCTTTTCCTCATTTCTCTTCTGCCTTATCTTCTTAATCTTCTTAAAAGCTTGTATTCCATCGTTTTCTTCACCTACACAACACCGTCTCGTCCGCTCCAATTCTTTCCTTACTTTTCCTTCATTTGCGTCTTCCTATTTTCTCACGTCTTTTCCACCTTATCTTTTTAAAATCTTGTACTGCATCGTTTTCTCTCACCTTCTCAACACTTTCCCGTCCGCTGCTGTTCTTTCATCCCTTACTATTCCTGCTTTTCCTTCATTCGCTTCCTCGTTTTGACTCGCGGGAAAATAAGTCGCTCGTTCTTGGCGCTTTACTGTCTCATTGTTGACGATTTTGTGCACATAAAACTTGTAATATACGGACGCACACACACGCACACATGCAAAAAAACACATTATAATACATTTCTTCCTTAACACACACACACACACACACACACACACACACACACACACGCGCGCGCGCACAAACATACCGAAAAAATACATTATAATACATTTCTTCCCTTACACACACACACACACACACACACACACACACACACAGAAGCCGCGTGACTTGTTTGATGTTAGATGACTCGACGTTTTAGTTCAACGTATTGTTTTTACACTTTAGAATAAGATATGGACGACGACGAGGAGGAGGAGGAGGAGGAGGAGGAGGAGGAGAAAGAGGAAAGAGCAGTGTGTAGATTTTATCACTCGCGCGCGCGCGCGCACACACACACACACACACACACACACACACACACACACACACACACCTCCTTCCTTTTACCCCCATTCCTTCTCTCCCCTTTCCTATCCCATCCTCCCCCCTCCCACACATCCTCACTCATCCTTTTCTCCCTCCCTCCTTAATTAATGTCCTTAATAAATATATGTCTGTCCTCTCATAAGAACATAAGAACGCAAGGAGTCTGCAAGAGGTCGATAGATTTATACAAGGCAGCCTCTGTGAACCTAACCCCACCTAACCTTACTATCCATGAATTTATCTAATCTTTTTTCTGTGTGTGTGAATCTACCGTATTGACACTCATAACCCTGACAGTAAGCCAATTCCCAACTATGTGCTTATTGATTCTGAATACTCTCTCTCTCATCCTCTTTTCTCATTCTGCAATTTCATTTCTTCCCTTCCCTAGTGCTCTCTTTCTTTCTCTCAACCTCCCCTCCCATCCTGCACTTTTATCTTCTCCTCCTCCTCCTCCTCCTCCTCGTCCTTTCTCATGCTCCAATTTCCATCTCACTCTTCTGTCGCATCCTACACTTCCATCTCCTCCTCCTTCGCCTCATCCCTGCATGGACTCCAGCGGACAGGAGAGGACAGCAGCAGGCGGGCAGACGGGCGGACGGACAGACACACGGTGATGCGTTTGGCTAAGAACACAAAGCGGTTTAGGAAGCTTCCCTTGATATTATCCCTCACCGCCTCGCCTTCGCCTCCCTGAACTATTAAATTACCTCGCCGTGTGATTACTGCGGCCTTATCAAGATCCGGAGGCGCATAAATTGACTATCTAACTACTCATTAAGGCGATTTACTGCTAAGGGTTTGTCCGGCGATCAGTGTGTGTGTGTGTGTGTGTGTGTGTGACGGAAAGCTATAGTCTCTCTCTCTCTCTCTCTCTCTCTCTCTCTCTCTCTCTCTCTCTCTCTCTCTCTCTCTCTCTCTCTCTCTCTCTCTCTCTCTCTCTCTCTCTCTCTCTCTCTCTCTCTCGTGCACACACCATTAGGGCAATTGCATGTAATCTTGAGGCAAGATTTTGGTGTAAAGATTGGCAGGGAGGGAGGGAGGAGGAAGAGAGGAGGGAGTTAGGGAGAGAAGGAGGGAGGGAGGGAGGGAAGGGGAGGGAGTGGAAAAAAAGTGAGGTGAGAGAGGCAGAGGAAAAATATATTATACTCTTCACAATTTCCTCTTTTCCTCCTTCTCCTGTTCCTCCTCCTCCTCCTTCTTCTTTTCTCCTCCTCCTCCTTTGCCTGTTCCTGCATTCATCTTTTTCTCCTCCCTTTTCCTTCTCCTGCTCCTCCTCTTCCGTTTCTTTATTCCTACTTCTTCTCAAATCTATTTCTTCCCATTTCTCTACTTCTTCCTCGTCCTCCTCCTCTTCCTCCTCCTCCTTTCAAGCCAGTGCAAGTGTTCTAGTGAGGGCTTTCGTGTCCACGCTGCAGAACGGGTCATTTGTTTAAGGCAGCTCCAGAGGCGTTGGGTCGGGAACATCGGGGCGGGTGAACGCTTTAGTCTTTCATTAGCAGCAACAGTTTCCACCCAAGCGAGACTGCTGCTGCGGACTGGACGGTAACAGGGAGGGAGAGAGAGGGGGAGAAGTGGGTGGGTGGGTTAGAGAGAGGGAAGGTGGGTGGGTATAACAGCCCCCCCACACACATAGATACATATATACATACAAGTAGTTTATAGATAGATAGATGGATAGACGGATAGAATGATCGATTAATAGAGATAGATAACTGAAGACAGATATATATTGATAGATAGATAGATAGAGTAATACATAGATACAAATAGATAGACCGAAATAAAAAATAAAAAATACAAGGGGTAAAACTTTGCACAACAGTATCAATAATAACACACACACACACACACACACACACACACGGAACAATAACTTGAAACAAAGCCTCAATTTCGCCTCATGTTATCTTGTTATTTCCGTTTTTCCGTTTGAGGTCCGAAATGTTCTCTCTCTCTCTCTCTCTCTCTCTCTCTCTCTCTCTCTCTCTCTCTCTCTCTCTCTCTCTCTCTCTCTCTCTCTCTCTCTCTCTCTGTCTATCTATTTATCTATCTATATTTCTTTAATTTTTTTCTATTTATCTACCTTCCTTTCTGTCTTTTCTTTTCGTTTCCTTCCTTCCTTTCTTCTTTCTTTCTTCTTCCCTTCTCTCTCTCTCTCTCTCTCTCTCTCTCTCTCTCTCTCTCTCTCTCTCTCTCTCTCTCTCTCTCTCTCTCTCTCTCTCTCTCTCTCTCTCTCTCTCTCTCTCTCTGTCGTCCTATCTACTTTCCGATGTCTTGATAAAGTAAAAAGACATCAAACAACAACAAAATTACCTTTAAACTTATAACTATCTTTGTTTTATATTCCACCAACATTTTTTTTCATAATTTTCAACCTCGCATGTTACGTCTTATCTACATTTTCCGTTCCTTTTCTGATCATAAATCAAAAGCCATCAGACTATTAGAATCTCAAGCCATAATTAGTGTGGTGTTTAATGATGACAACTTCCATTCTCGTTCTTTTTTTCTTCCGTTGGAAACAATGTTTTTTTTCTCTCTCTTTCGTTAGCGTCAAGTCCACCCACCGACTCCATTGTTTCTGTCTCGTATAAATGCCGTGTTTAACGTAATTTTTGCGACGGTCTGATCAGATAAAAGTCCATCAGGTAATATTTATCTGCGTCGTAATTCTGGTAATGACAAGTTCCGTTCATGTTTTTTCCGTTGTTAGTCGAAAGATTTTTTTGTTTATATCCTCATTTCCCGAACCGTATCTGATGCAATTATCTCAAGTGTCGTTTCCCATAAATTCTCCGACGTTCTGGATGAGACAAGACTTGGCAGACAATATCCCGTTAAACGATAAAAACGAAAGAAACAGCTGACTGCATGAACGGCACGATAAGGAAACGAAGATTAGAGGAATGATGTCAAGCCGGGATGAAAAATGGATGGAAAATGAGAGGAGGAAAAATAAAAGTATAGAACAAGCGGAAGAAACAGAGATGCAAGGATAAACTGACAGAAGAAAATGCAAATAATATAAAATAAAGAAAAGAAACACGTGAAAGCGAGCGAAACAGAATTGAAAGTAGAGACAAAGCGAGATAAATAAAAAATAAGCGAAATAAACGGAAAATGAGGGAAAACAAGACAGGAAAGTGATGTAACCCAAAATAAGTGTAAATTTCCATTCGTTTTTTATTTCCCTTTATCTCTCTATCTCTCTTATCTCTCTGAATCAGCCGGAAGGAGGAAACACCCATCTCCCTCCTCCCCCCCCTTTTCTCTGTCTCCTTTCCCCTTTCCTCTCTCCTCTTCCTCTTCCCTCTTATTTCCCTCCCTAACCCCTCTTCCTCTCTCATAGTTCACCTCCCCCCTCTCTTACCACCCATCTCCTTCCCCTGCCTCCCTTCCCTGCCTCCTTCCCCCCTCTTCCCTCTCAATTCCCTCCCTCACACCTCTCGCCCTCTCTTCTTCCTCAGCCCTTTTCATACCTCCTCCTTTTCCCTCTCTTTCCTATCTACCCTACCATACCGTCATCCTTCATTTCTTTCCTCTTCCTTACCTCTTTCACGCTTTCTCTCCCCTGAACTTCTTATCCTGACGCTCTCCCTCACACCAATACCCCCCCTCCTCTCGATACAATCCCCTTCCTCCCACCCCCACCCTCACCTGACTCACAACCTTACCCCTCCCTGTCAGTGGCGGCCGCAGCGTCCCACTAAGTAATCCCGGGCAGTACTTAGCCGTGTTGGGGGCGCCATGCAATTTCCGGCGGCGCTCAACACTCCTCGTATCAAGTGTGGCCAAATTGCTGTTAATTTTATTACGCATAATTCCCCTTGGCAGTCACGACGCGGCACGCCCACCACTGATAGCGCAGGGAGCAAACAGGCTGGGGAGGAAGGGAGAGCAAGGCTGGGGCAGGCTGATGGAGGGACATGATTGCAGGACTGACTGACTAAATTGAACTAACTGTTGGAGGAAAAGGCTAAAGTAATAGTAAAACCTGCCATTGTAGTTCTTATTCTAGTAATAGTTAGGAAGGGAAGTTTGTTGTTCACTAGATAACACGGTGAAGTTCCTCCGTCCATAAAGTTTCCATTATTCAACCTTATAAACAGTTTCTAATAGCACACACGATATAATTAATGATACTAAGGTCACCCTGAGTCCAAGGTCACCGTAGATGGCGGCAGAACAATACTGGAAACATATTCACCACCCAATCCTTGACCTTTAGGATAGGAATATTATATAAGACTCTTCCCACCTCCCTGTCAAAGTTATCCTCCTCCTCTTCCCCCTTCCCTCTCCTTTTCCTCCTCCTTTTCTCCTTCTTATATCCTGATCAGTACTGCCAGCCTCCCCTCTTCCTCCTCCTCCTTCTCCCTACATCTTAATCAGTAATGCTAACGTCTTCCTCCCCTCCCTCTTCTTACCTTCCCACTACTGCCCCTTCCTAACCTTCCTAAGCCCAATAAACAACACTGCTCTTGATCCCATAATTTCCCCATCCCGCCCTCGCCCTTCCCTCCCCTCCCCGCCGCGCCCCAGGTACCCGCGCGGCCCTTTACGGCACAATCACCAGCGGATCGGAAATAGTTAAGGGCAGCGGCGGCCCTCATCGCCGTGCACGTCACCGATCTGTCTTCGTCGCGCGCTGACACAGGCTCGCGGTCCACCCCTCCCTTCATCCGCTCGTCGGTCCGTCCGCCTGGAAGCGTCGTTGTGTCGGTGTTGTCATCCACCTTCGCCCCAAGTAAGAATTCATCGCGGTGAGTCATTTCCCAGCGCCTGGAGATGGTATTCCCTCTCTGCGTCTCTCTTAAGCGGAGGATGAAAAGAAAACGATGAAAGCGAGGGGGAAGAACGTCGTATGTGGTGTTTCAGGAGTTTTCAAGAGGACTGGCGCATGTTTTCGAGTTTCCCAGCCGCTTGGAGATCATAGATTCCCTCTCTGCGCCTGTCACCGGACGCAAAGAAAATGATGTATACGAGGGAGTAAGATCAGTATTCTCAGACGCTTCTATCTCTCACATCTACAATTTCCAAGAGTCAAAAAGGAAATCAGTCTGGTTCACATAGAAGACGATAAATGATTGTGTATGTAAGCGTTTCAGTCGTTCTATAAGAGGTTTCCGGCGCATTAAGACCACAATTTCGATACTTGGAATGACTTTTCTTGCCTCACACTTCACATATGTCATCTCTTCACCTTTATCTTCAACTCGCATTCTTAAAATACACGACGCACACAGAACATGATGCTGCGAAAGTGTATGCTTCTTATTATCGTTTCGGCTTGAAGTAGAGTGTTTTGACTGTACTGACTCACTCCATTCATCCTCTCTCTTTACCTATGCCTCTAAGCCCCCAGACGAAAATAAAAGGACATTCAAGACTAAGGATGACATGTATGTGTATAAATGTGTGCGTGCATGCTTGTGTCCGAGTCAGCGTGTGTTTCCGAGGCCCAGCGAGGCACCGAGGCGTCGAGGAGTTAATGAGAGAGCAGGGCGCGATACGTCTCAGCAAGAGGTCTGCCTGGAACCCCGGGAAGTATGCAGGGTATGCGTGGCGGGGAGATAGCGGTGGTGGGGCGCGCCGGGCTGCGTATTCCCTATCTCTCGACTCAGCCTACTGGTATGTGGCGCCCACTCCTGAACGGGCCAGGTTGCGTTGGGTTAGGTTAGGGTAGGTTAAGTAAAGCGTTAGGTTAGGTTAGGTTAGATTAGGTTAGGTTAAGTAAGGCGTTGGGTTAGGCTAGGTCAGGTTATGTAAAGCGTTGGGTTAGGCTAGATTAGGTTAAGCCGAATAGGAGATCAATCGGGTCCTCATGAGCTTTTTTTTTACATTCATGGTACTGAAGAAGGGTCCAAGTTCCTCTCCCTGCGGACGGCAGGGAGAAGAACTTGGACCTTGAAGTGGCGGAGGACAGGGTTAGATGGAGGAGACTCATCAAAAACAGCGACCCCGTATAGAAACGGGATAATAATGCTGCGGAAGAAGAAGAAGTACGGAAGAAGTGTTATCCTACGACCAGAGTCATTAATCTACACCTTGATATGCCCGAAACGCCTAGGAAAGCCTTGTCAAATATGGGTGCTTGGGCGCCTAAGTGTTTAAAAATACGACCCAAAGAAGTGTCGTGTGTGTGTGTTTAAGAAGTTTTTGAGCGGACTGGCATGCGATTTCGTGGTCTGGCAAAGCACATAAGTAGACAATTAAAACGAAAGAAAGGAGGGAGGTCGAAGGTGGTATGTGTGTTTAATATGACTCCAAGATCTAATGAAGGGAGGGAAAGGAAGGTCGGGGCAGCAGCAGGAGCAGGAGGAGAAGGCGGCGAGACTTGGGCTGCGGGTGGAAGGTCGAGGAAGGCCTTCAAGTGGCTCTTATCAGCAGGAAGGAGGGAGAGCGAAAGGTGAGCCAGGGAATAATGTGAATTAGAGATTAAGAGGGCGGAGGTGAGCAGGTGTGAAGGGAGAGGGGGGAGGAGGAGGGGAGGAGAATGAGGCAAGGGAGGTAAGAGAGGCTGTCTGTGTAGGAGGAGGAGGAGGGTGAGGGGGAGCAAGGAGGGGGTGAAGAAGGAGGAAAAGAAGGAGGAGGTATAGAAGGGTGAAGGGAAGAAGGTGCTGGAGAGAGAGAGAGAGAGAGAGAGAGAGAGAGAGTATATATACACCATTTACCTTACTAGCTCCTGTTGTTCCCCTTCGCAATTAGAACACCTGATCCCTCACTCTTTCCCTGCACCGAGCCAGGCAAAAACACGTTCATGCACACACACACACACACACACACACACACACACACACATACACAGACACACACGACCCCCCCACTCCCGTTATCCCCACACCTCACCTCCCCCCCCTCCCCCCACACACACACACACACGCCTATGCTTTCACTAAGGACCAAAATCCCTTTCGTTCATTTCCTGCATTGACACATAAATACAAAAATCGATAGTTAGATAGATAGAAAGTGAGTAAATAATAAATAATACTAAAAAAATCAGCGCCGTAAAACAGAATCAAACACACACACACACACACACACACAAACACATGCTACACGCTTTTCCACACTCCTGCATGCATGGGCCAAACTCCTCCTCCTTCTTTCCTCGCTGCTGCTGCTGTTGGGAGTCGGCGTGATCCGTTCCTATCAGCCGTGTTTATAGAGATATTATCAAGCTTTTAAAAACAAGCCCGATTAAGTATATCGTCGGGCGGGGATCACGGCGCCGTCCCAAAAACATTGTCTATTAATCTGCGTATATGGATGCTCGCTGCCTCCCCTTCCTCGCAAAGCCTCTCGTCCATTGTTTTCATTTTACGTGTTCGTGCGTCGGCTGCCATGGGAGGGCATTATGTAGTGCGTGTGTGTGTGTGTGTGTGTGTGTGTGTGTGTGTGTGTGTGTGTGTGTGTGTGTGTGTGTGTAAAAGTGCATGATTTTCTTGTATGCAGGGTTGGGTCGAGTTGGGTTGGGTTGGGTGTGTGGGGGCGAGGGGGGTATTTAGTGTGTGTGTGTGTAGGGGGGGGGGGGTGCTGTGTGTGTGTGTGTGTGTGTGTGTGTGTGTGTGTGTGTGTGTGTGTGTGTGTGTGTGTGTGTCTAAGTAGGAGATGTTAAAAGAGGAAAAGGAAGAAGAGAAATAAGAGGGAAAAAACTGAAAGAGAAAATGTAAAAAAAACACGAAAAAAATGACGGAAGAAAAAAAACAAGAACGAAGAGAAAAAAGAGAAGGAAAAAGAAACGAACGAGAGGAAAACAAACAAAGAAAAATCATATAAACAAATAGAGCAAAACAACACAATCCTAACCTCCAAACTATCCTCATTAAAAAAATAATTAAAAAAAAAAATAATAAGACCTTCCCCAAAAGTATTCGAGCTAACAAGTTCAATTAAAAACGGCCCTAGAACTGCCTTAACAATTATCATCATTAACTGCGGGATTTAGGCGACTGTTCTCTCTTTTTCACGCTAACTGTCAGGAGATAGGCCGAGGCTGATGCTGAGGCGCAGATAGTGTCAGCGGGGCAGCCTCCTTCCGTCCCTCCCTCGGGCGTCCCCTGATAGTGCTGACACGCCAGTCGGGGCTCATTGCGGCGGCCCGATCCTGACGCCTCGCCAGGTCGTCAGCGTGGCGGCTAGACACGAACATCGGAGCGGAGACGAGAAACGGAGGAAAGGAAAACGCAAGTATGTTCGATATAAATGGAAACGATCCGGGTATTTCGGATACAATATACATGAGGCATTTAGTCGATATTGCTACCATTGATTATGGCTGCATCAGCTTGTGAATTAATAACAAGAAAAGGAACTACTGCTTAGGGTTACGTATTCATTATTGCACGTTTTTGGTGCATGATAAACTCTGCAGCTGTCTAAGTCGTCTCTATTTCATCCTTCTTACGACTTGAACACTTTCAAGAGGGAAGAATCAAGATGCCTGAGGATCGCTTCTCCAACTTACGAGTAAATTGATTACCCTTCTGGCGTATTTTCTGTTATCCCTTTACAGTGAGCAGTGATTTGTGGGCTCTCTTTGTGTGTTGTTCTAGCCTTGGCTGCCTCCCTTGCAGGAAGGTATATAATATAACCTTTCCTATTTAATGATAAATAAATTAATATATAACAAAATTTAAACTATCAGATATACATATTATTTTATGAATTTGGCAATTACTATTAATATTATCATTATTATTAGCTACACACACACACACACACACACACACACACACACACACACACACACACACACACACACACACACACACACACACACACACGGGTAAACTGACCTCCAGGATGCACCTTCGAGAGCCTTGACTAGTAATGTGTGAGGGGAGGCATCGCTTACACCTCCTCCTCTTCCTCCTCCTCCTCCTCCTCTCCTGATAATGCAATACTTCACAGTGGTGCTTGAATCGCGAAGGGTGATGATGGTGGTGGGGGTGGTGGTGGTGTTGAGAAGGTAAGCATCACACACCTGTTCCTCTTTAACACCTTTCTGCATGAGAGTTCCTTAATGGTGGTGGTGGTGGTGGTGGTGATGGTGGTGGTGGTGGTTGAGAAGGTAAGCATCACACACCTGTTCCTCTTTAACACCTTTCTGCATGAGAGTTCCTTAATGGTGGTGGTGGTGGTGGTTGAGAAGGTAAGCAGCACACACCTGTTCCTCTTTAACACCTTTCTGCATGAGAGTTCCTTAATGGTGGTGGTGGTGGTGGTTGAGAAGGTAAGCAGCACACACCTGTTCCTCTTTAACACCTTACTGCATGAGGGTTGCTTAATGATGGTGGTGGTGGTGTTGGTGGACAGGGTGACATAGTGTGCAACCAATTAGTTTATTCTTAGTGTGTTTTTCTTACGCTGACTCTCTCTTCACCTCCATATACCTCCATACATCACCACCACTACCACCACCACCATCACCACCATCACCACCAATAATAACAACAGCAACAACAAAAAGAACTATAATAAGGCTTTCGAATTTCACCACCACAACAATAACCACCACAATCACCCTCACCACCAATACAACCACCCTCACCTCCACTTATCAACACCACTAAATATCACCATTACCACCACCTGCACTACCAAACTCCCCTCCATCACCACCACTACCGCCACCACCAGTCCCCGGGCAGGAAGTGGGCATTCCGGGGACACCTTGGTCGTTTAGTCATTAGATAAGGTCGTTAGCGATTACATCAAGATGGCGGGATAGCGGGGACGACCTGGCCAGCTTTGGGGGGAGGGGCTTAGAGGGGGAGGGAGGTGGTGGTGGTGGTGGTGGAGGGGAAAGATGTAACGATTATTCATGTTTTGGTGATTGTGGTGTAGAGGGGGCTGTGGTGGTGGTGGTGATGGTGGTGGTGAAGAAACAAACAGTAGTGATGGCGGTGTGTGATGATGATGGGGAGGGCGAGGTAAACATACGCATGAACACACACACACACAAAAAAAACACCTCACTCCAGCTCCTTCTATCCCACCTCCTTTCCCTCTTTCCCCCTCTTCTTCTCTTTCATCTCTCTGCCTTGCCCTTTTCCTCTTCCTCCTCTTCGTCTTGGCTTCTTCTTTATATACACCCTCGGCTTAACTTTCTTACCCATTTTTTTCCTTCAATTTCTCCTTCTCCCCTTCCTTTTTCCTCACTGCCTCCTCTCCTCCTCTTCATCTTTGTTTCCTCTTTGTCCCCGCCTCTTTACTTTCTTTCTACTATTTCTCCTTCAATTTCTCTTTCTCCTCTTCCTCTCTCCCTACCACCTCCTCCTCGTCCTCGTCCTCCTCCTCCTGCACCACCTCAGCGCGAGTCGGCAGGACAGGTGGTGGAAGTAAGCAGTTTATCAAGACGCCGCGTGGCAGGCCGAGGACGAGGCACGGGGTTGTCTGTCAACACCCGCGGGCTGACGCTGACGCTACGTAGAAGGTGCCTATTACTCCCGGGACTCAAGTTCGCCTCGTTACAAATCAAGCAAATCAGAGGGACGAGTCTGTGCCGCTTACAAACTCTCGCCTAAGAAATGCTACGCCTGGGACTCAAGCGAACCAGAGAGAGGGATGCGCCTTACTTGGCTGGCCGAGTCGCCTGAGCTGTTACGCCCCGGACTCAAGTTCAGCTCGGTAGACATCAATCAAATCAGAAGGACGAGTCTACGCCGCTGACAGTCTCTCGCAGAACTACTACGCCTGGGACTCAAACGAGCCACAGGGAGGGATACCTCTTACTCGACCGGCAGGTTCGCCTAAGAGCTGCTACGTCCCGACTTCAGGTTCACCTCGTAATAAATCAAGCAAATCAGAGGGACGTGTCTGCACCGCTTACAGACTTTCGCCTCAGAACTACTACGCCTGGGACTCAAGCGAGCCTGAGAGAGGGATGCGTCTTACTCGGCTGGCAGAGTCGCCTAAGAGCTGTTACGCCCCGGACTCAAGTTCAGCTCGGTATAAATCAAGTGGATACGACAGAGGGACGCGTGTTCTCCTCCTTACCTCGCGCCTTCAGGGCTTCAAGGTCGCTCATTTGCCGGCTTCCTGATGCTAGGTCTCGGCCGCCACGCTCTGTGATTTACGCGTAATACGTCTGCTTTGATCTATCGTTGTTGTTCTTGTGGGCCGGGACGGGCCATCAGGCCCATGCTAATTGCTGCTGCCGCTGCTACGTACGCCTTACCTGGGCATGGGGGCGAGGCGTGCTGCTGACTCGATGCTGTTGTGGACCAATCAAACCATCAACTTACCTGGAAACGGAGAAAAAAATACATATTGTAGATACTGAGTTTAGCGTGGTTTTTAGGAACATTAATTTAACGCAGATGAATTGAAGATTTTCATGTGAAATTTTAAACGGAAAATAAACAACTAAATTAGAAAATAAAGGAAAAGATGCAATGCCTCAATTATTTCTCATAATAAATGAAAACGAATATTAACCACCGATGCAAGAAAAATAACGTCAAAGGTATTATCGTTACCACCACAGAGATGTTGGAACAAACACCGATAGATCCTAACAAAAAAATATGACGGACGTAAAACGAAATATATCCCCCTTCTACTATTACAGAAAAAATGAAATACAAAATGGGAATTCATAACAATGAACCCTGACATCCATAGGTGACAGACGCATAACAAAATACATCTCGGAGTCTGCAACCTCACAACCACCACCACCAACACACATCCAAAACAATAGAACACGGAGAGACTGAGAGGAGAGGAAAGAGATATAGAGACACAGAGCCAGAGGGACAGACGCAGAGAGGGAGGCCCCGTGTGGAAGTCACCTTGAAGCAACCTCACAACCACCACCACCAACACACATCCAAAACAATAGAACACGGAGAGACTGAGAGGAAAGGAAAGATATATAGAGACACAGAGCCAGAGGGACAGACGCAGAGAGGGAGGCCCCGCGTGGAAGTCACCTTGAAGCAACCTCACAACCACTATCAACACCCAAACCAACAGAACACAGAGAGATTGAGAGGAGAGGCAAGAGATATAGAGACACAGAGCCAGAGACAGACGCCGAGAGTGAGGCCCCGCGCGGCAGCCCCCTGGATCAGCGCGCCCTGAGCCCCGGGGATTGGCTAGCGCTACCCATAATGTATGCAAATAAAGACCCAATATCCCACAATAAGCGGCGTGGCACGTCTCACGGATCCTGGAGTTTGTTCGCCCGCCTGCTTTATTCAAATGCACCCATAAGCCTCCCTCTCTCTCTCTCTCTCTCTCTCTCCCTCTCCCTCTCCCTCTCTCTCTCTCTCTCCCTTCTTTCCCTTCTCCACCTATTCCCAACATCATTCTATTCTCTCTCTCTCTCTCTCTCTCTCTCTCTCTCTCTCTCTCTCTCTCTCTCTCTCTCTCTCTCTCTCTCTCAGGGCTGGCGGGAAGGGAGAGAGCAAGGGTGCAAATGCTGGGATATTAGGATAAAGTGAGGCGTGAGCTGGTGACGAGTTGAGGACTGTTAGGGAGGAGGAGCAGGAGGAGGAGGAGGAGGAGGAGAGAGATGTTGGCTGTGTGTGTTTGAGTGCAGGGGAGATGGTGTGTGTTGCCTGGCGTGTGTCATTAGCGAAGTGTGTGTGTATGTGTGTGTGTGTGTGTGTGTGCGTGTGTGTGAGTGTCGTAGAATCGAACCCGTGCCTTTTGAGTAGAAGTCAGGGCAGCATACCGACTACGCCACCGATATGCTAAAAGGTTACCGCGGACGCCCAAGTCTCACATTAAGGTGAAGATGACCCCGCTCACACACGTGGCAGCCGGAAACGGCTTTAATGAACCCTTTTAGGCACATACGGTGTATATATACACTGGTGGCGTAGTCGGCATGCTGCCCTGATTTCTACTAAGAAGGCACGGGTTCGATCCCCCGGCACTCAGTGGTGTACATTACGGTATGACTCGAACCCGTTAGTGGCACAAGCGAATTTGATTTACAGTGTCTGCCGTGATGTGTGACACTTGCTTGGCCCATACTGCCCCCGGTGCTCCACTTGAACGAAGTCGCTGAAGTTAGGGTTGATTGAAGATATGGGCAGCATGTGGGTAATCTTCCGCCACTCGGCGATGGTTGAAAATTGTCAGCGTCCATCGATGGGACTCGAACCTAGCTCCTCGGGCTTACCACGCCCGCACGCTAACCACTCCGCCACCACCTCCCAGTTGTTACTGTTATTCTGTTATCATTATTATTATTAGTTATTACTATTATCATTATATTTAATCATATGACTCGAATCTGTAAGCAAATTACAACAGAGACAAACAGACGCAGATGGAGAAGCAAATACAAGCTCATAGGCGGCGGGGAGGGTCTCAGTTCAGCCACGACGCCCGCCACGTGTCGCTGTCTCGGCCCACTTGCTTGTGTCTGACGCCGGTGATCTGAGCGGCGCTAGTCTGGGTCATGGAGGGCCGGGGAGCGTGGGAACACTGGCTTGGAATCGTAATTAATAGGTTACTAGGCGATGCGTGGGAATCCTGGTCAGCTGGGACAGGTTTTGGGGACATTCCTAACTAAATAACGGGGAGCATCTGTCCGGGGGCGCATCGCTTCACTCACTCGCCGCCTCCTCTCCCGGCGGTTTCCCTGAGCAACGTCCACCAGCTGCCGTGTTCATCGAAAGTTCCACCCGGCAGGATCGACTAGCCCCAGTCATGAGTTACGTGGGCGTCCCCTTGTCTCCTCCACAAAAGGTCTCGTACAGAAACAACCATGTGAGTAAGATTGATGTCTGGGAGCTTGGAACCACCAAAAATTTTCTTGGGAGAGACTCGGTACGATCAGTGATTTAGGGAAGGAATACTGTTAGAATCATGTTCTTAAACATTTCGGTGTTCACACACCCACATTTCATAAGGCTTCTCCATTTTTAATTTTCTTCCTAAACCTGTCTTTCCCTCCCCTCTCTTCTCACATTTATCTCCCCTTCCTTTCCTTTCCCTTACTTTTCTCTTTATCTCCTGTCTTCTTTACTCATTTATCTTGTTTCTTTCTTTTCCTTTCCTCACCCTCCCCTCCTATCTCCGTTATTATACTAATCATCTCCTCATCATTCTCTTCCTCTTCTTTCCTCCCTCCTCCTTGTACTCATCTCTTCTCTTTTTTCCTATCCCTTTTTCTCCTCTCCCTTCATATTTTCATTCCTCTTCCCGCCACACACTATCATAGTTCTTCCTTCAATGGACCGTGTTTTTACATTCTCTCTCTCTCTCTCTCTCTCTCTCTCTCTCTCTCTCTCTCTCTCTCTCTCTCTCTCTCTCTCTCTCTCTCTCTCTCTCTCTCTCTCTCTCTCTCTCTCTCTCTCTCTCTCTCTCTCTCCTGTCCCCCTCTCCCTCGCTCAGCAACTCCGCAAAAAACGTGAAGGTAAATCCAGTCAGACCTTTCTTTCTGCATTCATTAAAAAGGGACGAGGAGGAGGAGGAGGAGGAGGAGGCGGTGGCCGGCAGCCGTTCGTCAACATTACGTCCCCGGTGAAAGCTGGCGAGCTGGGAAATGGCGAGAAATGATACTCAATTCAGTGTCTAATTTCGCTTTGATGGATGGAAACGGCGGCGGTGGTGTATGTGTCCCTCCCTCCCTTGTCCCTCTCGCCCTCCCCGTATAGAACAGCTCTCGGTAAGGGCCTGAAAGCGGAGTGTTAGTGTAAGCATAATGGCGGCAGTGTATCATTCATTCACCCTCCGATGGTTGACAATGGCCGAATTAGAGAGGGACCACCAGACCAGTGAGACCCGACCGCCCGCCCGGCACACACACACACACACACACACACACACACACACACACAGCCCAGCACCACACACCAATCCACCACCACCACCACCACCCGGGCCCCTGAAACCACCCCCCTGTCCTTCCCCATGGTCTCTTGCTCCCCTTGCGCCATATTGGAAACTTGTGTTGCCGACGAGTACTTTCCGCTCTTAATGTTGCTCTGAGGACTTGATGAGCTTTTCACAGTCACGCTTTCATAAACACGACGAATATTAATTTTGTAACAAGCACCATTTTTCCTTTTGCTTCCCTCGTAACATAACTTGGTCGTCCTCGTTCCAGCAATGCCTCACTGTATTACCCTCAGGCACAGAGCTAAGGGAGTATTGTATTACTTAAGAGGTGCAGTGTCAAGTTTTTCTTTCACTTTTTGCATCTTACTTTATTTGCTTATTTATTTACATCGACGGCGTGTATTACAGTAACAAGTACGTGGAAGTTATCCTCGTACTATTGACACTATCTTGATCATGTTATTCAATTTATCTCGTCTTCACTTCTACGGTAACAAACATTATAACACTCGAGGCGCTGCAAGAACCATCTCTCATGCCACAACAAACACAAAGAGTATCAATTTCGGTGGCAGTAAACGTGATTTACTTCGCGCGCCGCAAGTCTCATCCGCTAAC
Source organism: Eriocheir sinensis (assembly GCF_024679095.1). Lineage (NCBI taxonomy): Eukaryota > Metazoa > Arthropoda > Malacostraca > Decapoda > Varunidae > Eriocheir > Eriocheir sinensis. Next base: position 279,443 of record NC_066523.1, read on the forward strand.
CGCCCCGCCTCGACGGCCGACACTCCTCACCCGTCTGTCCCGCGGGGCGTCGAATTTAGCCCTGAGTGTCGTAGCAAATGGAGCCATTGTCGTGTGTGTTGCCGCCCCGCGAGGCATTAACAGCTTGATGACTGTGTCCGAGGGTGTGGAAGGGGGAAGGGGGCGAAGAAGGGGTACTGATGGTGTCGCTGCTCCCTATACGAAAGACAAGTTTGAGTGACACGAAATACTAAGTGAAGAAAAAAAGGGTGCTTGTTTTCTGAGCCTTTTCCTCCTCTGTGTCAATAAGATGGTTGTAATCAGGGGATATATATTCAGTACCAGGAAGAACAAACGTCCGGCAATGAACTACTTGTATTCTGAACTGTTAGTAGCGACTCGCCCATTCCTCTCCGCCAAGCCCTGACACACGCCAACCCTCGCCTTCGCCCTGGACGCCTGACCGTGAGCTGCAGACATCCATCACCAGGACATTCTGCCTCAGGCCGTCCCAGATGAGGAATGGCTCGGGTCCTCGGCTGTTTTTGAGCACCAGAAGCAGCATCGGTTCGCGTCACTTGTCGGCCCTATGCGAGGTTATGGCTTTGGGGCTCATAATGTACCCTCCCCTGTATCTACGTACGGTAATAATACTATCTTAAGACATCAGTAGACTCATCGATTTTTTTAATTAGAAATATTTAAGGTACCAAAGCAGCTGTATGCGACGCTTGTACACATAAAAGCGGTCCAAGCAAAGCCCCCTGCGAGGTCCTTCTTCGGCGTGGCGTGGATGGGGACGACCAGAGAGAGCAGAGAGGACAGAGTGCGGCCCATGACCCTCGCCGGCGGGATAATGGCCATTTTAGCGCCTTATAAACGCCAGGCCAACATTCAAAGCCGCCTGTATATGAGCAGTTAGCCAAAGAATTCCCTTAAAAATCATTTACTATAAAAAGAGTCCGCCTTTATGTTTGTGTGTCCGCTCAGTTACACTTTCATACGCCCGAGCGATGCGCCCCTCCTCCTCTCCTTCCCTCTCCCTCCCTCCCTCCATTCCTATCCTACCTCACCCTCTCTGTCTCTCTCTTGTCCCCTAACCATCGCACCTCCCTCCATTTCTCCCTCCCTCCTCTCCTTCCCTCTCTTTTATTCCCCTTTCATCGCCCCCTCCATGTCTCCCCCCCCCCATCTCTCTCTCTCTCTTCTCATTTATGTCCCTCCCTCCTAAGCATTTCCCCTTTGCATCGACCCTCCCTTCTATCCCTTTCTCCTCCCCTTTCATTGCCCCTCCTCCCTTTTAGCACAGAGTTCCTTGCTCTCATATCTTCTCTCTCCCTTTTCCATTACTCTTTCCTCCTCCTCCTTTGCTCTCTTCTAAAACCATGCTCACAGTTCTTCCTCCCCTCCCTTCCCTGTCTCTCTTTCTCTCTCTTCTCCTCCAAAACCATCCTCAGAGTTTTTCCTTCTCGCCTTACCTCTCTCCTCTCTCCCCTCTAAAACCATCCTCAAAGTTTTCCCTTCCTCCTTAAATTTCTCTCTCTCTCTCTCTCTCTCTCTCTCTCTCTCTCTCTCTCTCTCTCTCTCTCTCTCTCTCTCTCTCTCTCTACTCCCTACCTCTATTCCTCTGGTCTTTCCCTCCAAAATCATATCCACAGCTCTTTCTCCCCTTCCTACCTCTCTCTCCCTTCTCCCCCCTCCCTTCCTTGGCTCTCTCCCCTCTCAAACCATCCTCAGTTTTTCCTCCCTCCCCCCTTCGGTTCTTTCCCCTCCCCTCTTTACCTCTCTTTTTCTCCCTCTCCCTCCACCTCCTCTCTCTCCCCTCCTCGCTTCTCCCCTCCAATACCATAAAGCTCCCCTTCTCGCACATGAACTCTAGCCAAATGCCCCCCTCCGCCCCCCCCCCCCCCTGCGCCCCATTCTCGGCTCCTCTCAACAAATCATGATATAATCGGGCGGGTGTGAGCCTCGCGTCCCCCCCAAGGCAGACTCAGCGAATAACTTCCGCCACATTTCATATCAAGAGTGTGACACTTTCAATAATGTTATTCACGACCTCCGCCGCCGCCACCATCGCCTCCTCCTCCTCCTCCTCCTCCTCCTCCTCCTCCTCCTCCTCCTCCTCCTCCTCCTCCTCCTCTTCGTGTAGGGCCGCCCATCATCGCTTCGTCGGGGATCCTAAGTGTCAGATTTTCTTCTCCTCTCTGACCCTCTGTGTGTGTGTGTGTGTGTGTGTGTGTGTGTTTACGGTAAAGAGGGCAGAAATAGAGCCATACAGTTATTGAATGACGCTTAAATAAACAAGATAATCGACAATTCTTGATTTTGTTTTTGTTCCTGGTTTGTTTTTTTGTTATTATTGTTTTCACCTTTCGTTCCCCTCAACATTCATTTTAAATTATTCATTATAAGTCATCCCTCTCTCTCTCTCTCTCTCTCTCTCTCTCTCTCTCTCTCTCTCTCTCTCTCTCTCTCTCTCTCTCTCTCTCTCTCTCTCTTTTTCCCCCCTTCCCCCCGACCCCTGGCGGCGGCGGGTCGGGGCGGGAGCCAAGCCCCAGTCAGGCGTCGCCTCGTGCTCCGCGTCCAGCAACATTGGGAAATGAAACGTCAAAAGTGGGGAGAAGGTCCATATTGTCCGCGTCATTTCCCGCAGCGATGTGTTCGGCCTCGATGGGAAGGAATCCGCTGAGCGAGGGAGGCATTCCGTTTCGTCCCTATGCGGGTCCGCGCTGACAAATGTGTTCGTACCCTTACGTAAAGCGATATGCTAACTCCCCTCAAAGGAACCCTATGAATTAAGGCGCAGCGGTGGGCCTGCGATGGAGCGTTTCTGCCAATTCACGGTATAATAATGTATCGACGAACACGCGGCCCAGCACCGAGCCAGGCGGAACCCGGCTATTCCACCGCCACCACAGCCACCATCACCCCCCCCTCCCCTCCACCACCACCACCCCTGCCACTACAGCTATCACCATCACCACCACCACCACCAAAACCTCACCGCTATCATCATTACCACCACTACCTTCACCACCACAGACATCACTATTATCATCTCCACCAACAACAACACCACAACTCCATCACCACCATCACCATCACCACCACCACCACCAGAGAGGGGGCGGCGTGCCTGTGCTTGGCGATGACCCCACGCACACACACACACACACACACACACACACACACACACACACACACACCATAAAAATAATGTACTGCCTTCAACGCCCACTGTCTGCATAACACAAACCAAAATACTGCAGTCGGGTCAAATATTTTTCCTCCTCGCCATAATAATAATAATAATAATAATAATAATAATAATAATAATAATAATAAGAGGAAGAAAAAGAACAAGAAGAACAAGAGCAAGAAGGAAAAAAAGCAAGAAAAAAGGAGATAAAGAAAAAGGAGGAGGAAACAGATGAGGAGGAAAAAGACGAAAAAGAATATGTAGAAAAAATAAAACAAAACAAAAATAAAAGAAGGAAAAAAGACACGATGATGAGATAAAAGAGGAAAAGAGGAGGAGGAAGAAGAAGAAAAAGAAGAAGAAGAAACAGAAAAGGAGAAGGAGGAGCAATAGACGTGTGGAGAGGAGTTTCTGGCGTGGAGAGATTGATCGGAGTCTGGGAGCGATAGCGTGGCGTGAGGCGTATCATCTATTGCCTAATAAATATTGATGTTGTTATATTCAAAGCAGACACTGACTTATGATAAAATAAAGCAAAGGTTAATGCCACAGACAAGGTAGAAGGGGTGGGAAGGGGTGGAAGGGGACTGGGAAGGGATGGAAGGGGTGGAAGGGGTGTAGGGGTGAATAACCAATCACCACCACCACCACCACCACCACCAAAAAACTCCACCATCCAAGTAAACACAAAATATGTAAATAATGCAGACCCGATGACCTCTTGCAGTCCCTTCCTTCCCTTCCTGTGTCTCCTCCTCTCCCTTTCCCTCCCTTCCATCCTTATTCTTCCTTTCATTTTATGCCTATTCCATCTCGTCTCCCCCCTTTTCTCTCTATTTCTTCCTTCCACTCTCTCTCTCTTCCATCCAGTCTATTTCTTCCTGCCATTCTCTACCTTCCTTTTTCCCTATCCTATTCTCTTCCCCTTCCACTCTCTCTTCCCTTCCCCCTTCTCTCTTCTTTTCACTTTCCCTTCCACTATATTTCCTTTCCCTCCTCTTGTTCTTCTGCCGTTTCCTCTCTCCACTCTCACTCTCCCTTTCATCCTCTTTCCCTTCCACCATCTCTTCCATTTAGATTCCTCTTCCCTTCCACATTCTCTCTCCCTTCTCCCTCTCTTCCATTTACTCTCCCTTGCATCCTCTCCCTCTTCTTTCTCTCTTTTACCCTTCTTCCAGTCTCTCTCCCCTTCCAGTCTCTTTCTCTCCCTTCCAACCCCCTGCCCTTACTTCCTCTCCCCTTCCCCCTCCCGCCCCTGAACACAATCCCCCGCCCATCGATCTCGCCGGATTGACCGACCCCTAAGGACAAGAATAGAAGTCTGGAGCACCGACGAGCTGAACCAACGGGCGAAAGCCTAACACTCGATGAATATGTAAACACGTCGAGGGGGAGGAGGAGGAGGAGGAGGAGGAGGAGGAGGAGGAGGAGGAGGAGGGAGGGGAAGGGACTCATTGCCTTCTCTGCCCTTCCTCCTCCTCCTCCATGTCATCGAGCAAGACCGAAGAGTTTGTGTATTAAGGAAATGCAAGACTTACCGTCCTCGTTCGCCTGCAGTGCTTTGAATAGCATGTAAGTCTGAGCTTGTATGTTATTTATCGGGGTTCCTAAAGGCGGGAGCTGTTATCGTTGCTGTTCTTTTCCTCACGGCTCTTGAACACTGAACAAACTAGAGGTAGAGAAGTATTATATAGTCAGTCTTTAGAAAATTCAGAAACTATATATGTGTCTATGCGTATGGGCAAAAGGGAAAATATTATCAATTCAAGTAATGTTCATTCTATACGAGACTTAAAATGCTCTCCTTCATTAACAGAAAAAAATTGTGGTAGAACGGAAAAAAAAAGAAACCTGTAGAAGAAATGTCGTATTATAAGTGAATCAAGATCAGGTTTTTGTCATCCCCGCCCCGGTGCTGGTAACAAACTAATAACCACTAATGTAGAGCATACGTCCGGGGGTGCGTCACTTCACTCACTCACCACCACTCCCGACGGTCCCCCAGAAAAAGCTTCAACGCAGCTGTCCTATCCACCCGAAGTCCATTCTGCCAGGATAACGATAATATAGATAACTTATTCTACCAGTAACAGACTAATTCAACCCAAGGAACACTGAGCAACATTCATACCGGTACTGACTATGTTCTTGGCGTGTGTCTTTGCCCACCACCACCACCATCACCACCACGACCACCACCGCCGCCGCCGCCACACGGGCATCATATCGCCGGGCCGCGTTAATCCCTGCTAATCCTCCATGTTTTCACAACTGCGGGGAGATTAACGCCCGGTGCGGAGGGAGGCAGAGCGCGGCCCCTCACTAGATAATGGCCGCCCTCTATGATCTGGAGGGAGGGAGGAAAGCAGAGAAAGATGGAGGGTGGGATGGAGAGGGGGAAAGGAAGAAGGGAAGGAGTGAGAGAGAGGGTGGGATGGAGAGGGGGAGAGGAAAAAGAGGAAAGAGATAGGGAGGGAGAGAGGAAAGGGAGTAGGGAGGAAAGAAATGAGGGAGGGAGTTTGTTACGAGGACGACAAACAGAGAAGATAGATTACATCACGCCGTCAGAACCTTTAATAACGAACAGAAAGAAGGACGCCTGTTCAACACTCTCACGCAAAATAGTTCTCCCCTCTCCTCTCCTCTCCTCTCTTCTCTTCTCTTCTCCTCCCCTCTCCTCCCTTCTCTTTCTTTTCTCTCCCTCTCGTCTGTTCTCTTCTCTTCTTAGCATCAACCACACACACAAAAAAAATCATCAGAATCATAAAATACGACTAAAAAAATAAAACCTTCGAAACTCCAACACAAGTTCCTGGAGATGCAGAGTCTAAGAACCGTTCATGTCTTCCATATATTCCCTTACTATCAACACCTGAATATCACCTCCAGCAGAACCGTCAGAACCATATTGATATATTCTAACGATCTATCTTCTACCGTGTCCCCTTGGTCCTTAATCCTCAGTGTCTTGGGTGTGTCGGGGTAACAGATTTCGTAACTCTTAGTATTTGCACTCTTCCGACTTTATCTATTGCATTGTGTTTAATAAGAGTAATGATCACAAGCTTCAGTGACTTGGATTCCTTTATGTACTCGTTCCTGAAGCCGTTCTCCTCTCGTCTTTCCTTCAGTGCCAATCAAAAACACCAACCCCGGAAGAACAGAGAGAGAACCTCCAGTAGAGACAAGACAAACATTTTCATATCTATACCCCACTATTTCTCTCTCTCTCTCTCTCTCTCTCTCTCTCTCTCTCTCTCTCTCTCTCTCTCTCTCTCTCTCTCTCTCTCTCTCTCTCTCTCTCTCTCTCTCTCTCCACCCCCACCCCCCTCGCGTTCCTCCGCTATCAGCCACCACAATAACAACGCCACCAGGACCGCCAGAAAGCCTCCAGTAACGAGACAACTAAACCCTTAATAAGAGAGGACAGGACGCGACTCTCGGTGGGAAGCGGCCGAGTGAAAGTGTCTCGGTTGGTCCCATAACACTTGGCGGGGGAGACAATGGGAGGAAGAGCCTCGCCCGTGACACAAATCCTCGGCGATCCCTCAGAGCGGTGTTGGAATGCCCGGCGCGGCGTGAGAGACGGATGAACGAGGGAGTTTTTCCGTTCCACTCCATACATTCCTTTCCTCCATCCAGCTGCCGAGAGGAAGGGACCTTGCCGCCTCGTTTGAATATGTTTGACTTGTTTTATGGGGCATAGAATACAGTCTAAAGGGGAAAAAGCCTGCAACACGCTCATCAATTAAAGAAGGTAAAGGTAAAGCGGGGGAAATACACTATAGCTGCGCCTGGCCGCGGTGTTCATCTCCGTCGCATTAGCCCTTGAGCATGAGGTGGGAAGAGCCCATCACCCCGGGACACAGGGCCAGTGTGACTCCAGGTTACCACAGTTTACCTTGCTCAGGTTTCCCCAGGTACCCATTTATCGACCAGACCGCAAGGGAGGATGAACAGCTGGGTGAGCTGCACGCCGACTCCCCCGCCCGGGATTCGAATTCGGGCCTGCGGATTCGTAGCTAGGCACGCTAACCACTAGACCACGGAGACGTGACTTTAACACGCAGAAGACTGTCCATAAAATATCCTGCAACAGCCTCATAAATCAAAGGAACGTAGACAGAAGATGAAGGATATTGATGTTGCTTTCACCTCTTCCTGTTCATAACTTCACCAGAGCGAGTAACCCAAAAACACATGAGCTTCCCTTCGACTATATACTTCCAGCAGCATCCAGCAAGCAACACTGACGCCTTGATCAGTAGTATTTAACCTTGCTTATATACGTGCAACTTCATTTCTCCCATCGCCTAACCTTCCCAGCGTAATGATATAAACACACGCAAGTCTCGCGTCACATCTAAAATTAACAAAATAGCTTCTGTTTAACTTCCATGGAGTCTAGAGGAATGTTTACGATGCTTTAGGTGTCGGCTTGTTTCCTTCTTTGCCAGATCTCCCTCACGGCGTAATGACACAGACACATGCGAGACAACGTTGAGTAACTGCGCGACCACAAAGAGTCCGAAGAAAACAGTGGCGCCATCTCGTAGTGTTTAGACAGCTTTGCCTTTGAGTCCTGCAGTATTTGTTTACCTCTCCTAACGTCAGCAGCGGAATAGTATAGACACTCAAGCCACGAGTCTCACCTTATTATACTCAGCAGCAATGAAGAAGGAGCCTTGACGTCTTCCTCATCTCGGATAAATTCAGATTCAACAAAGACATTGGCAAAAACTGATTTACCAACAGAGTGGTGGATGAGTGGAACAGGCTTGGCAGTCATGTTGTGAGTGCCAATAGGACAGTCACATTAAAAAAAAGATGAGATAAATTCATGGATAGTGATGTTAGGTGGGGTTAGGTTCACAGGAGCTGCCTTGTACAGGACTACCAGCCTCTTGCAGACTCCTTATGTTCTTATGTTCTTAATGTTTGACCGTGCCTTTGGGTCTTGCTTCACTTCCTTCTTCATCTAGATACATCAAGCTAATGACCAAAGTGCATGCGAGCCTTCCATTAAGCTTACACAGAACACAATGGCTTCAGTTTGGCTTCAAGGGCGCCCAGGAAATTATATTAGTTTTGTATATTCAGCTTATTTGAGCAAGATTTCAGGAGGGGAATATCGAGAAGCCTCTCCAAATGATTCTGGTCTCTCTGTTTTGGAACTTGTACTATAAACACTAATTGTAGGAGCAGTCTGTCAGCAGGCATTTTTTGTTTGTTTTCGTTACTTTTTTCCCCTTGAGCTGCTTCCTTTCCTTTCACTTTTTGTCATCCGCTTCTCGTATTCTTTAAAGGTACAAACGGTGTATAGACGAGAATGGTATATACCCCTCGTGTTCTTCTTTTAAGGGCGCGAAACAAGTCACCATAAATCGCCGTCGCTAATTAGAACACCAGCAACAGGATGACAACAACAGCAGGAAGCGGCGGAGAAAACAGAGTAATGAGGGAGAGGAAAATTTATGCTTGGCGAGGGTTTCTGCTCCTACACACGGGGCAAGGAGACAGGCGGGGAGGGAGAGGAGGAAACCAAGGAGGAAATGCAGAGAGGAGGGATGGTAGGGAAGGGCAAGCAGGCAAGGGAGGGAGGAAGGAAGGCAAGCAGGCAAGTGTGAGAGGCAGGAAGGTAAGCGAGCGGGGAGGTGGGTAGGTGTCAATCAGGCAAACCTATTATTACAGGTAAGCTTATCCCCGCGGCTTCGTTAGCTTACCCTTTATGAGGACTTTAGTAAATCATTGTCCCGCAGATGGCCCCGCACTGCCCGCTGGGACCACTCCGCCGTGCCTTTGTCCAGCGTATTTGCTCCGAGGATTGTTCACACCGAGTGGCTGGACGAGTGGCCGGGCAGGTATGGAGTCAACCCGGGCCAAGCGATACCTCACCTCAGCTTCCCGCCTCCTCGTTCTCTGTTTTCCCATTCACAGCCTTATCTGGCGGGGGCTGAGGCAGGTATATAGTCCTCCCTTAGCTTCTTATTATCAAACGTTTGTGGCACTTGTTACGAACGTTTTGCAGGGCCAGAGAGGAGCTATGTTGGGTTGTCATGAGTGTTTGTCCTGTTCACGGCGCGGAGGCCTTCTAAAACTACCGCCAGGCTCAGGAAAACCACCAATGGAGACATATACAACTTATGCAACTTTGAAATTGATGGACGGAGGCTTGGGAGAGGTTGATAATATGAATCTAAGCTTCTCCTGCATTAATTATATCTCACCTCTAGCCAGCGTTCTGCCTCCCTTCCCTTATATAGTTCACAGGGACGCCCGCTATCTCAATCCCGTTCAACCCTTATCTAGCTCTGGTCGAAGTCAACCTCTCTTACGCCACACTCAGCATCTCACCGCTATCTTCCTGCCTCCTTGCTGACTGTCTCTTCTCTTTTATTTCCAAACAATCATCTGACCTTCCCTTTTTTTCTCCTTTTCCCCTCTCCGTCTGTTTCCTGTCTTTCAACCACTATTCATGTCGTTATTTGTAGTATTTTTCCTACCCTCTTGCCTTTCCTGTTATCCCCTCACTTTGTTCATTCACTTGTCTTCTCACCAGACCTTCCCTTTTTCTCCATTTTTCCCATTACTATCTAGCTGCTTCCTATGTCTTTGAGCTATTATTCTTCCTGTTACTTGTAGGTTACTTTTTCCTTCTCTCTTGTCCTTTCTTTCCTATCACCTTCCCTTCCTTGTTTTGTTTCATTCCTTTGCCTTACACGCGAACGCACACTGTCTGGCTATATGTGTTAAGGCGGGTGTGATATTGCCATCCTAATCTCGTCTACCTCACTACCTCCTCGTCTCACCTCACCGCCAGCTCTCTTGTGTCCTCGGCCGCTCTCATAATTCACGCGGACAGCCTCCCTCCGCTATCCTCCTCCCATTCAAACTCTTATCTGACTCTCCATTCTTTTCTTCCTCCTCATAGCTCCTCCCTTCCTCAATCTTCCCAGCCTCTCTTCCTTATAGTCAGCCCTCCTCCTCCTCCTCTTGACACTGGGTATCCACTTTCACCTTTCCGAGAGGCTGCCAATCTTTTCATAGTGTTCGCGCCAGGTCGTGTGTCTTTGGGAAATATGTGTGTGTGGCTTGACGTCTTCCAGCTGCGGCGAAGATTAATCAACAGCTGCTTCCTTCCCTTCACTGCAAGACTCGTTATATACTTTTTTTTGTATTATTCCCTGTCCGGTCTCTCTCGTGTGCAATGCTGATGTAATGAGTTTGGTAATATCGCTGTTTTTTCTCGTGGTCTGTCATTATTTTTGGTTGGAAGATAAGATTAATTTGTAGTCGATTCCCTTCACTCGCTATTAGACAGTATTTTTTTAATGATTTTCTGTCTGTTTCTTTATTTAAACATTTGATTTTATTTTAAGGTAAGGGAAGGAAGACCAAGAACTATAACTACTACTACTACTACTACTACTACTACTACTACTACTACTACTACTACTATTATTACTTACATTCCGCGGTTTAGAATATTTCACAAGTTGATTTGCAGCCTTACTTCCCTCCCTCCCTCCTTCCTCTCCTTTCCATCCTTCCCTTCCCTTCCATCCTTCCTTTCCCTTCCATCCTTCCTTCTCTCACCCCATCCTTCCTTCCTTCCTTCCTTCCCTCCCTCCCTCCATCCCTCTCTCCTCCCTTCCCTCCGCCGCTCCGAGGACATCCCGCGGCGCAGAAATGTCCAACCTTCGCGGCGCTCCATCCCACGTCGCTAATGTGTTAATTTATTACGTGAAAATGTCGCCAGAGTGGATGACTTGCTGCCTCGGGGTCGCGGGGGGACTGGTGGTGGTGGTGATGGTGGTGGTGGTGGATTCAGGGTTGTTAGGTCTGAATATTGACTCATAACTTACCTTTTCAATTTTCTTTACCAAATTCACTTTCTCACGACCATTTCTGTATGTAATGCTTATATGCTATTTAGCTAGTTAGTAAGTTATGCAAGGTTATATTCTCGTACAAAGAAAAACTAATTCGCTTTCTTCGATAGGAGCAGCATTTTGTTTACTTTCAGGCTGTGCAGAACAAGAAATGAGTTGACTAGAGCTGCCAATCCAAGTCTAAAGTATTACCTGACCAAACTAATTCACTACACCTGACCCGACTAATTTCGTGACGTTAAATCATCATGATCAGTCACACCTATTATTTCACTGCAGGACAAAGCCTTTCCTACCGTCCTCCTCTCTGTCTGTGTTAATGTTTCCACTACGGCAAAGGTTCAAATTCTACCTCTCCACCTGGTTGTCGGTCTACCCTAACCTACTGTTATCTCTCCACTTTTTTTTTTTTTTTTTGCCTACCCTAACCTTTATCACTCCTTGGTCTCATTGTTATCTCTCTACTGATATCTCTCCACCTGGTTCTCTATCTACCCTAACCTCAAAATTTCCTTGATCGCCACACTGTTAATTTAGATTCCAATTCGTTATCAGTTATAAACATGGTTCTATAACTTGCCCCAATAGCATAAGGCAACCGTGATAATGATGGTGGTGGTGGTGGTGTCCTCCATGTTGGATTATGACGTCAGCGGGCGGGCGGGCGCTGACTGGCTAACACGGGGCGGGGTGACAAAAGCGCAGCGGGCCCCGAGGAATGTGGACGTCGGCGGGGAGCGGGGCGGCGCGGAGGTTCTCGGGTTGCGGCGGGCCATTGTGTCCCTCTGTTTCCTGCGGCGTGACATCTTGCTCGGGGGCGACGCGCGTATTCACTTTTTCACTCGCTCCCTAAACCCCGTGAATGCAGGCTGATTATTTATAATGGCCGCCAGAAAACCCGTAAATCTATTAACGAAAGCTTCTCCTCGTCGCCTTGCCCTTTGCTGCTGTGAGGGGCGGCTCGCGGAGGGGCAGGAGGGAGGTAGAGCAGAGGGTTGAGCACTGTCCCGTCTTGTCCCCGCATTTCGTAACCCAGGTAAAGGTGTATGACAGACTCCTCGTTGTAGGTTAGTGGACTCTCTGATGGTAAAATAACGATAAAAAGAAGGACCCCAAAAGAACCGTAAAACCAGAGCAAAGCCTGTCGTAATAACAAGTAATAGAATGGCTCTTTTCACACATACTTGGTGACCCCATGTGATAGTTGCGATATTTATTATCATTTTGGAGGGATTCTGACTTATTAAAAAAGAAGTATTAAAGAAATCTATGAAATAACGGAAAAATATGGTACGGGGATTAATGTCTGTCCTTGTTGCTACCATACTGAACGCCTTTCTGTATATTTCAGGACACATAAACTAAATTACTGAAATGTCAGGAAATGCCAGTATCTAGACTTGCGAAACACGTATCTTTCAAAACTGCTAGGAAAACATATTGGGAAATTTTACGCACTTCTAATCACCTACGAAATTACTTTATGAACGATCATTAACCTGCCGAAGGTGCGTAAAAACCAATGCAGTAAAAGTACGGTGAGAGCGGACACCTGGCTACGCCGGGCACGAGCTCAATAAAAGTGAAGCCGAGGAGGAAAAAACCGCCCGTCACTGGGCTCGCCCTCCCTGGACGGCCCGGCAGCCTCCTCCTCCCTCCGCCGGACGTGGTCGCCGCGGCCCGTTGTAAACACTGGACAACGGCCGCCACTCGAGAGGCCAAAGAACAGTTGAATAACACTGGCCTCAGCGCGCGAGCCCCGGCGCCTCCCTTGGTCCATTAACTCATAAAATCGCCGTAACTCTCGCACAGACAAAGCTCTTAAGGCGGCCAAGGAGACACCCGCAAGCCACCGCCACAAGACGCCCCGGCAGCTAAATGTCTTGTTTATTCGTCTCGGCGTCTCCCAGGAAGTGGGTGGGAGCGAGCACGGGCCCTTTGTGCGCCGGAGGGCCGCGGGCGGGGGGCCTCCGCCGCAGGACCTCGAGTGTTCTTTGTCGAGGCTCGGAGACTTCTTTGTCACGGTAATGAACGGAGGAGGCGACTCCCCACCCCGCTGCGAGGTGCGGTCACCCCGCCACGCGGTGTGTGTGTGTGTGTGTGTGTGTGTGTGATTATTCCATTCATGATTAGTTTTCAGACCGAAGACTCGCATAAATGTCTAATCAATTTATATATTATGGGAGCATCGCTATAGCTGCGCGTGATCCCCGAGCTCATCTCTGGCGCATTTTCTTCCATTCAAAGCATTACTTCAAGTAAGATCTGTTCTTTTATATTTTCATGTGAAATACTACCATTTCAGGTAAGAAAATATAGCCTACTACTGACATGATTTCCAGCCGTGATGTCTCTCTCATGCTGTCATCTGTATGTGCTGCTTGAAGCAGTTTCGTAATATTGTTTCCGTATATCTGTTCACACTTTAAGTTTGCTCCCAGTGACCACGTCGCCCTGTGTTGCAATCGTCAGCGGCGACGCTTACAGCCATCCCGGAGCTCGAGGAACATTTCCTCTGATGCTGCCTCGCAAAAAGTAATTGGTAAGCATTCAGACGCCATCCATCATCATGCCTGACAGGAATGGCAGCGTTGGCTCTGGGAAACGCTTCTTCCGCTGTTTCACTTCCCGAAGATAAAGTTTCCGCCGCCTCACTAACCCTTCTGTGTCATCGTTGTCGCCGTGGCGCCCAGGCCTCGGGGCGCCGCTGCCCCCGCGGCGCTTTACGGGCCGTGATCCGCCTGCCTCGAGAGCTCACATTTTCCCCCTATTATGCCCGTATTAGGGTCTGATTGTCCCTGATTGTTCTTGGCTGCGAGGGAGCCGCGGCCTGCCCCACGGCCCATTGTGCCGCCATTTGTCCCGCACATTGTGCCGGGACGGAATAACAGCGTCACTCCTATCGCGCCTCTATCTCAGCTGTGAATGGCCGACGTTTTCCCTTTTCCACGTTCCCGAAAACCGTCCGTCTGGCTGCCCTTTGTGGGCCGCGGGGCTCAATGGCCGCCCATAGATCTTGCGCGATCGATTGGTCTTTTCAATTAACTTTTTAAAAGGTGAATATTTTTCTTTCACTGGGCGTTCCTGCCCTGCCGTGTTATTCTTTGTGATTCTACACGGTGTTCAGCGAGGAGCAGGAGGAGCAGGAGGAGGAGGAGGAGGAGGAGATCACCTGCCATATCTTAGAATGGGGATGGGGATGGATTCCAAACGCACGCATACACACTTACACACACGCAAGAAGAGGTATACACGGGAGAAGAGAGACACACAGGGTTGGGAGAGACACGGGCGAAGGGAGTAGATACACGGGGGAGGGAAGGACACACAGGGGAGGGAAGGACACACTGGAGCACGCAACCACATAGGAGAAGGGTCACACACACAGACACTCACACACACACAGGAGGGCGGCGGCCAGCACGGTAGCACACACGCTGATGCCAGGAATGTTGGAAATGGCTTAAAAGTTTATCTTGGGGGTCGCGGCCTTACCTCCTTTGTGGGCCGGGAAGGGAAACTATTCCAAAAATGCCTGGAAGTCCTTTTTTTTTATTATAGGGAACTGACTCCTGTGTGTGTGTGTGTGTGTGTGTGTGTGTGTGTGTGTGTGTGTGTGTGTGTGTGAACGTTTCTGTGGTGGCAATTTTATTACTTATTTAACAGCAAGGGCAAAACAACAATAACAAAAAGTAACAACCCAGCCAGACGCTACTCTGGAAAAAGGCAAGAACTGAGGTCGATTTCGGGAGCAGATGATGAGTCAATTTCGGAGAGAGGTTAATTTCTTGTTGTGCTTCGTTTGCTTGACACACTGACCGCCTGACACATCTCTATACTCCTCTCTCCCTCGACTCCTAGGCCACTGCTGTTATACTTATCATAGACCAGTTCGCAAGGGGGGATATGAGTGTTATAAACTCATAGAGGGTCGTGCATTGCTTAAACTCATTATACAGTCACAGATGGGCAGCGTCATTTTCCATTTTTACGAATAACAGTTTTGCAAGGCTTCTGCGCCGTGAAGGAGAAAACACTCATGTCAACCCGAAGTAGCTCCTCTCCGGCCTTGAAAAACGTTCGTAACAAGAGCCACAAACGTTTGATGATATGAGTGTCAGTCCCTGTGTGTCGTGGATATAGACAGGAGCAGTGTCCAATAATCTCCAGCTGTCACCCACGCCGCTTGCATGCTCCTCCTTCCTTCCCTCCCTCCCTCGATACTAAACTAACGTAGCTCCTCTCTGGCCTTGAAAAACGTTGGTAACAAGAGCCACAAACGTTTGATGATACAAGTGTCAGTCTGTGCATGTCCTGTGTATAGCCGAGAGCAGCGTCCAATAATCTCCAGCTGTCACCCTCGCCGCCTGCATATTCCTCCCTCCTTCCCTTCCTCCCTCCCTCGATACTAAGCTAACATTACGCAACTCTCGCGCAAACATCAAGGAGGAAAAAATAATCGTGTATCTCCCTTCAGCATCTCCCCGGAGCCAAATAAAGCTTATCTGCGCCATCAGCCTCGCATAAAACAAGGGGGAGGACCCTCAACAGCCATTCCAGCCAGCCAGCCACTCAGCCAGTCAGCCAGTCAGCCAGTTAGTTAGGCGAGTCGGACAAGCCAAGGTTCGTGTGAGCAAATACTTCCAATTAATTAGAGGCTTTTAATTAGTCTAAGCGCCGACCATGAAGAGGATTAAGTGAGAGGAGATTGTGGTGGTGTGTGTGTGTGTGTGTGTGTTTGTGAGAGATTTTAGTGCTTCCAGGAGCCTCAGGAGGAGAAGGAGCTAGGAGGAGGAGGAGAGGGAGGAGGAGGAGGAGGAGGAGAGAAAGATGGATGGAAGGGGAAAATAAAAAGAACAATAACAACGACAAAAACAAAAACAAGTAAAAATCAAGAAGAGCAAGGTGAAGAAGAAGAAACAGAAAATGACGACGAAGGAAGGACGTGGACAAAGTAAAAGAAGAAGGAGAAGAACAAGAACAAGAACACGAAAAGGAATATGAACGAGAACAAAAACAATATCAAGAACATGAACAAGAAGAAGAGGAAGAAGAAGAAGAAGAAGAAGAAGAAGAGGGAGGAGCAGTGGGTCGCCTCTAGCCCAGCCTCAGTTAAGAGCGGCATTAGTGATTTTTAGGGCCACGCTCCCCCCGTTAAATGCGTCCCTGTACTAAACCTCGTCCTCGCCTTACTTCTCCTCTTTCACCTCCTCCTTCTCTCCTCCTCTTCAACTTCGTAATAACCCTACAGATTTTGTATTGCCTGTATATCAATGTTTTTTATGCTCTGTCTTTCTCCTCCTCCTCCTCCTCCTCCTCCTCTTCTTCTTTCTCCTCCTCCTCCTTCTCCATCTCCTCTTCCTCCTCCCTCTCCCACGGTCACATCTCTTGCTCCTTTCTTTCCTTTTCTTCTTTCTTCAACTTTTCCTTTCTTTTTCTTCTTCCCTTCCACCATTTTCTTTTCCAGCACCACATCTTTCTCCTCCTCCTCTTCCTCTTTCTCCTCCGTAGTGTTAGGAGGAGGAGGAGGAGGAGGGGGCCGCTGTGATGCACCCCGCGCCGGCACACCTCGCAGGCACGCTCGCTGTAAATTAAGAGCCACGTGATAAACATCGCAGCGATCGTTATCCCGAGCGAGGCGAGACTTTCGCGGCTTGTTCCCGGGTAACGAGCTGCTTGCACACACACACACACACACACACACACACACACACACACACACACACACACACACTACTATCATTATTATTATTGTTATCATTATTGCTGTCTTTAATGACCCACTTCATCATTGTAAGCATCATGTCGTGAATGTCACCTACTTTTCATAATCAAATCGTCATAGTATTAAATTTTCCACCCTGTCTTTTAGTTTATATATCTGTTTACTTTTCTCAGGCAGGGAGGGAAGGAGGGAAGGGAGGGAGGAAGGGAAGTAAGGAGGGAGGGAAGGAAGGAAGGAGGGAGGTGAAAAAGGGAGGAGTCGCCCATCTCGTGTGTGTGTGTGTGTGTGTGTGTGTGTGTGTGTGTGTGTGTGGTTGGCTTCCCCGAGGATCACTTTCTAGCGTTTAAATAAGCTTATCTGAAAGTACACACACACACACACACACACACACACACACACACACACACACACACACACACACACACACACACACACACACATCTATCTATCTATCTATTTATCTATCTATCTATCTATCTATCTATCTACATTCAATGACAATCTTTACTTTCTACGCCAGTTCGCTCTTTTTTTTCATTTAATGTCTGATTTTTAAAATTTTTCTTTTAAATGCTTCAATCTGTTTTTCTTCGTTCTACGACTTGAATGGCAAAACAATAACAAAGAAAATATATAAAGAGGAGATCATTGAGAAAAAAATATGAACAACGTATATTTAAAGTGCGTGTGTTGAGTGCAATCACACACTGACTGGCTGACTGACTGACTTCGATTTAAGGTTTTCTTGTGAGTGTTGATACGAGGAACTTTCTTTTCCTCTTCATCTCACTTTGTTTCTTTGCTTTTCCTTAATTTATTTCAATGTAATTCACACACACCCTTGTACCCCCACCATGCATGTTATCCCCCCCACCCTCACCTTCACCCTTCCGTCCTCACTCCCCTCCTCCTCACCCCCTTCATCCTCCTTTCCAGCGCAAGAACCATCCCATTCCTCAGCCTCCAGTTCCTCCTCCTCCTCATCCCCCTGACCTTCCCATCACCCCGCCGCCCCTCTCGATACGCCAACACATAACTTCTCGGCGAAACCAGCGAGAGAACATTGGTGTGGCAGCGAGCACGCGTCTCCACCCTTAGTGAAACCTACTCCTCCTACTCCTCTTCCTCCTCTTCCTCCTTATCCAAGCATTCTCTTCTTCGTCTTCTTCTGCTTTTTGTTCTTTTTCTTCTTTTTCTTGTTTTGGTTCGTGTTTTTGTTCTTCTTGCTCTTTTTCTTCTTCTTCTTCTTCTTGTTCTAGTTCTTCTTGTGTTTAGTTCTTGCATTTAGTATTATTGTATTTAGTTATCTATTTCCGAAGCAGCGCCTCAGAGGGTACAGTCTATCGCGGAGGCATAGCTACTGTGAAAACCGGTCTACTATGAGATGCTACTTATTACGTACTCAAGAATCTTCGGCAGCTTCTAAACTATTATCCACTTTTGTTAAATTTCCCATACTCATAAACCTACGGCGGCTTATAAGCTGATAACTGTTCTTCGTCTACGTTAAATTTCACACTCTCAAAACCCACGGCAGCTTCTAAACTGTTCTTCGCCTTCGTTTAACTTCACCTATCCAAATACCGTCGGCAGCTTTCAACTATTATTTGCCTTCGTTAAATTTTGCATACTCAAAAACCTACGGCGGCTTCTAAACTGTTCTTCGCCTTCGTTAAATATCACATACATCACTTTCAATTATTATTTTTTGGCTTATTTGCGCCAAACTATTACTGAGAAAAAAAAAATAGTATGTACTGCACGTATCTAATAATATCTGGCATAGTGCTATTGTTGGGCTCATCTAGGAAAGGAGAACCTTAAGTCTGCACCAGTCAAATCCTTTCGGTAAGAGCAGGTATGAAGGGTGTGAGGCTCTGAAGAGAGGAAAACGCCTAATAGATCGGTATTTACGACTAACTTATTCGTTTTACCACACCGGCAGGAAGGGGAAGTGCATTATAACACACATGAGCGAGAATAGCCGCCATATACGTGCAGCGAAGATTAAGCAAACTGGCGGTGTCTAGTCCCCTGAGGCACTCCCGGGCAGGATAAGGCGAGTTTTGCCAAAGCCTCAAGTATTGTATAAAATCTACACCCGAGTCTGCATTTTCCTCACATTTTCGCCGATTACATTTTTGCGGCACGTAATAGCGGGGGTGTTTGCGGCGCGGGGAAAACGGTTAGGGCTAATAAAGACGCCTAAACACGTAGATAAAGACAAGATTTACGCCACCTATGCAAAACGTTGACCTGGCAAGCGTACAGACAATGTTCAGGCGAGGTTTATAAAAGGTTTTGCTGAAGGGAGGGAGGAAGGGAGGCTCGTTCTGCGGCAAAACACACACACACACACACACACACACACACACACACACACACACACACACGGTAAGGCTTAGAATAAACTCGTATGTAAAGATGAAAATTATGCCTTATACGCAGAATGTTGACGTAGGAGGTGAAGTTTTCTTAGGCGATGGGAGAGGAAGGTTTTGTTGTTGCGCTGAACAGATTTTATCACCAGTGGGTCTATCTATACTATAATTTAAAAGCTTCGGTGGGAGGCGCGTCTTGTCCTATGCCTACTACTACTACTACTACTACTATTACTACTACTACTACTACTACTACTTTTACTTCTATTACTACTACTACCATTATTTATTTTTCTTCTACTTCTTCATCCTCATCTCTATTACCTCCCCTCCTCATCTCCTCCTCCTCCTCCTCTTCCTCCTTCACCCTAACACACCTGAGATCAAGAGTTCGCGTCCCTAGTGATGACATAACTCAGGTGTGGACGCCCAGGTGACTTGAGGTATGCCAGAGGTGACCAAGTTCTCGCGTCCACCCCTCGAATCAGTGTCAGCTTCGAACCCTAATAAATATCTGGCCTTTTTCAGACTCACGGTGAATAAAAACACTTGAATATGTAAATGAGTCGCCCGCGGTCCCTTGCTATGCTACGCTCCGCTCACTCCCACCGCCGCCGTAAGAGCTGGGCCGCGGCTAAGGAGGGTTGGGGGAGGAGGATAAATCTGGTATCTCTCTCGACTGGCCGACGTCAATTTTATGCAGGAGATAGTTGGTATTATGGAGACGCCGGGAGGAAAGAACTTGAAGGGGGGAGGAGGAAGCTAGGGGGGAGAGAAGGGATGGGTGAGGGAGGGAGGGACAGGTCGTACACACACACACACACACACACACACACACACACACACACACACACACAAGCTCCGCGTTGAACCCAAGCTGGAACTCCTGACTGACTGATTTCGATCTTAGCCCCACCACCAGTTGTGACACCATTTGCTGCCCAACTTATTAATGCAAGATTGGATCGGAATGTTCACTCTTTCATCCCTTGGAAATGTAAACTCTGGGACAACTTTTCTATATTTGTGTGTTTCCTCCAACCTACATACTACGACTTCATTTGCTGTTCAACTTACTAATGCAAGATTGTGTCGGTATGGTCATTCTTTCATCCCTTGGATATGTAAACTCTGGGACAGCTTTTCTATATTTGTGTATTTCCTCCTACCTACATACTACGACTTCATTTGTTGTTCCATTTGCTGTTCAACTTATAATGCAAGATTGGATCGGTATGTTCACTCTTTCATCAGTTTCCAATGTAAACTCTGGGACAGCTTTTCTTCTGTAGTGTATTTCCTCCTTCCTACGACTTAAACTTTATTGACAGGAGACTTTCTGAAGACATTATAATCTACCTATCAGTGTCTTACATAACAAAGCACCCCTAGAATCGAGTTAGATAGTATTCCTTTGACAGCTTCTAACTTACTATGTGGGGAGAGCACGCTGGGGTCATTTTTACGCCTTATTTCATGGTCTGTCTTCTTTTAAGAGGAAAACAACAACGATCCCTTCCCCCTCCCAGCTAAGAGCTCGTATTCTGAACCGTCTCGGCGCTTCAGTTCGCTTCTTTGAAAAGGCTCTCGCAGAAGTTGCTTGGTATTCATGGCCTGTTTTGTGACCCTGGTGAAAGTTTTACACGCCTTCTGCACCTAGAACAGGAAAATCACCCGCTAAGACCCGGCTAATCTTCTCTGTGGTCTTGAGAAATAGTCGTAATGGGAGCCGGGTGCGTTTAGGAATATGGAGGCAGGTTTGCATCGCTGTGGCTGGCTGGCTGGCTCGCCCAGGCCCGGATAACATGACGCTGGTGGGCGGATAAGCCTGGATCAGCCGCGAGAGTGTGTGATGTGACGGCGAGGTGGACAGGCGCTCGACGGCTCTCACCTCGCCTCGCCTCCGATAGCCGCGCGGGCCCAGCAGGCAAACAACACCTGAGATACCTGTCAAGTGATGGCCTGTTAATTAGCGGCCGCCTGCACCTCCACTCACCTGGCGCACCTGTCTCCTCCTCCTCCCCTTCCCCAGCGAACTTCAATCTTTCCCCTTCCTCCAGCAATCCTTCTCTCCCCTTCCTATAGTTAACTGTTCTCCTTTCCCTTCCCCAGCAAGCCTCACTCTCTCCCCTATCCCCAGCATCCCTCACCTTTCATCCCTTTCCCAGCATCCCCCTCCTTCCTTTAGCAATCTCACTCTCTCCCCAATCTCCTCTTCCCTTTCCCAGCATCCCCCCACCCTTTCCTCCCTTTCCCCAGCATCCCTCACCTTCCCCTAACAGTTTCACTCTCTTCCATACCTCCTCTTCCCCTTCCCCAGCATCCCCCCACCCTTCCATTCCTTCCCCAGCATCCCCTACCCTTCATTTCCTTTTCCATCTATACCTATTCCCCAGTCCCTTATCCCTTTTTCTCGACTCCCTATTCTCATTCCCAAATCCCTATTATCCACCTCCCTTACCCGTTTTCCCTTCCTCTCTCCTCTCCTCCTCCTTCTTCCCTCCCCTCCCCGGCCGTCCTCTCCTCGTACTCTAATTAATGTGTTGCCGGCCCTCCCCCGGGTGGACGCAGATACGTCAGGCGGGTGAAGGAGGAATGTAAATTGTATTGTTCTTATCCGCGAGGCTCCCGGCGCCGGCAATGCTCGGGGAGGAGATAGCCGGACACACCCACCGAGCGATCGCGCGGCCCATTATGCGTTAGCGATGGGTGGTGAGCTTGGGTTTGCTTAGGTGAGGGCAGGTCGAGCTAGTCTATTTTGTATATGACATTAGAAGGAGGTTAAAAAGTATGAAAATAAAGACAAAAGTATCGTGCGCCCCGTTTTGTGTTAGCTCGAAGGGTGAGTTGCTTTGGTTAGCTCAGGTAATGAAAGGTTAATCTAGTCTATTTTTACTTAAATTTATGGTATGATGAACAGGCTAGAGACAGATAAAGCTCTCGTCATTTAGTCATTTGCTGCCGTAATAAAAACTGATAAATGAAAAAGCCACAAGCCATAGATCGACTTCGGCACCACTCATGAAAAGCTTGTCATCGAAAAAGGGGAAAGAAAGCAAAACAGTTCCAGAGTTTACGTATGAAAGGCATGAAAGAATGAAGACATTATTTAACTCTTGCATCAGGAGGTTGGACAGCTTAAGAGATGAGGAGCTTGAGATTAGGCTGTGAGTCTCGGTATCCTTAGGCCGGGTCAGTATAATCCCCCGCCCCTTTTACCCATTAGTACAAAGGGCGTCTCCTATTCTAGCGCGCACTCGTAACGGGCGAGGCGACGGCGCACATCACTAAACACTTATCCAGCCATTATTTATTAGTGCACAGTGAAGCTCCGTGTTTTATTGGGCAATCCACGGGTTTAAGGGTCATACTCTTAAACATTTCGGCGCCCCAGCACACACATTTGACAAGGCTTTCCTAGGAGTTTTGGGCATATCCAGGGGTACTTTGATGACCCTGGTGGTAGTCTGACCCTTCTTCTGTACCCTGAATCTAAGGAAAACACATGAGAACCCAGCTAATCTCCCTTTTGGCCTTTGAGAGTAGTTGATGTGAGGGGTGGAGGCGTCTGGCAATGCACCGGTTTAAGGCCTCAGTTAGTCCCTCAGTACAGGCGTGTTTTATGACGTCAGGAAACAAAAACGTCTCGCCAGGAAGTGGATGTGCCAAGTGAGATGTCGGGGCGAAGTAATTTACAAGAGAGCGAGTCAGTGAGAGAGTCCCCGCTGCCTCAGAGTGATAGCCACGCGAGGCGGAGGCGAGATAAGAACAGCAAGTAGGCGAATAAAGGCGGAGGAGGGAGAGGGGCAAGGAAGGGAGGAGGAGGACTAGAAGGAGAGTGGTTAAGAGAAGGTGGGGGAAGAGGAGGAGAAGGAGGAGAAGGTGAAGGAGTCAAATAAAGGTGGAGGAGTGAAAGGCGGGGAGGGAGGAGGAAGAGGAGGAGGAGGAGAAGAGAAGGGAGACATAAGATGAGAAGGAGGAGAAGGAGGAGGAGGAGGAGGAAGAGGCTGGTTAAGAAAGAGTAAGAGGTTGGCTGAGATGAAGAGGAGGAGGAAGAGAAGGAGGGATAGGCTGGCTGAGAGATGGAAGAGGAGGAGAAGAGGAGGAGGAGGAAGAAGAAAAAAGAGGAGAGGATAAACTAAGTTGCTGGGGACAGGATGAGGAGAAAGACGAAAAAGAGAGAAAGAGAGAGGGAGAGGGAGAGGGAGGGATAGTCGGCCACCCACACTCACCAAGAGACTCCCTGATGGCCGGTGATAAGGGTGACCTCTGCCTCGCCGTGTTAAATGACCTCCTCCAGCCCTAACTTAACCCCTCACGCCCACGCCCACGTCCTGCCCCTCGCCTCCTATCTCCAGCGAAAGAAAAACAAAAGAACTAGGCTGAGCACTTAATTAAACAAACCATTAACTGATCCCTTCATTCAATTAGGGATAAAATGCTGATTATATTAAAGCAATCATAAAATATAGAGTGGAGCAGCGTGTGAGGAGGAAATTAAGTTGGAACGAAGGAAAGTAAAGAAGATAAGTGAAGAAAAGGTGAAAAACATAACAGTGGAAAGACATCAACTAACCACTTTGGAAGAAAAAAACATACAATACCAAAGAAGGAAAAAGAAAGGTATGGAAGAGGAAATGAAAGGAGAGGAAATTAGTAAAGTGAAAAGAAAACACCCCCATTAATCAACTGCTTGTAGAATTCGAAGGTCAACGGAAAGTGGCAACCTATTAAACATACCTCAAACACATCATCACAACAACAGACTAATGTGACAAGCCTTTTTACTGTCCCTCTAACCGACTAAACATACCTCAAACACATCATCACAAGAACAGACTAATGTGACAAGCCTTTTTACTGTCCCTCTAACATACTAAATATACCTCAAACACATCATTACAAGAACAGACTAATGTGACAAGCCTTTTTACTGTCCCTCTAACATACTAAATATACCTCAAACACATCATTACAAGAACAGACTAATGTGACAAGCCTTTTTACTGTCCCTCTAACATACTAAATATACCTCAAACACATCATCACAAGAACAGACTAATGTGACAAGCCTTTTCACTGTCCCTCTATCTTGAAATACAAACACCGGAAGGAAAAATGGATGTATAGCTTAAAAAGACCAGACGAAAAAATGTCATATAAATACTAAGAAAAATCAAACCAACCCGCCACTCGCTGTTATGGTATGCAGGATCTAGCGGCGAGGCTCCACCAACATCACCACCACAGAAGTTTCTCCACCCCAACACCTCCTCCTTCCTCACCTCTCTCCGCTCCCTCCCTCCTCCACCCCTCCCCACCTCAATCCTCCCTCCTCGCCCCACCTCGCCTCTTGGGGGTTCAAAGTCATGCCTGTTACAGTCATTTTGGTTTCCGGCCATAAAATGCAGTCCTTTATTAGTCTTGGTTCTTGGTAGCAGTTCAAGGCAGGGAGGGTTAAGGAGGGTGGGGGTGGGTTGGGGTGGGTTGGGGAGAGTTGGGGTGGGTTGGGGTGGGTTGGGGAGGATTGGGGAGGGGTGGGGTGCTTTGGAGAGGGATGAGGTGGGTTTCGGGTGTGGAATGAGCCTTTCTGAAATAGCTGCTTGTTTCCTTATTAACTAAAACTGATCTTTGTCTTCCGATATCTTTCTCAGTGTGATTTTAAATGGAGCAGCGTTTTGTGGCCATTTAATCTTATTTATATTTATATTTTTATACTTAAACTTACTTAAACTTACTATTTCTCTCGTGTCCTCCAAAGATAAAAGTTGTAATAATTGGACAGACAGTATAGTGAGCACATTGACGTTCACCAGCAGCCCAAGTTCATGATAATAAATATAGGCTGAAGGAGTCATCTTGGTGAGACGTCAGAGACGAGGAAACATTTATAAGGACAAGCAGCAGCGAGTCTGAGTATACGTAGTCGCAAGGTGTTTCTAATCAAATAATGAGATAGATAATAGAGCAAGTAACCCATCGTGCTAGTGCTCGCCAAGACATGTTCTGAAGTATATATTCCATGGAAGCTATTTTGGTACAGCGAAGACCAATTTACAAGAACAAGCGTCCAAGTCTTTATACAGTTACGAGGTGTTTCTAATCGCATAATGAGGCAGGAAAAGGAACAAGTAAGTAACCCGAACTTCATCAGTCCATGTTAAGGAAACAGTCGAGTCGGCGTCATGTCTAAAGCATATATTCCGTGGAAGCGAAGAAACTATTAAGAGAACAAGCGTCCAGGTCTTTATACAGTCACGAGGTGTTTGTAATCATATAATGAGACAGGAGACGCAACAAGTAAGTAACCCGACCTTCATCAGTTCATGTTAAGGAAATGGTTGCCGGGCGACATTTCCGCGCAGCGAGAAACCATTAAGGCGACGAGCGGCAGGAAGTCTACACGGCCGCGAGGTGTTCCTAATCACATAATGAGCAACCCGATGCGCCGGGCAACGTGACGCCGCCCAATCTGTTATTGGAAAGCGTGTTCCGCGGCCTTCGTACATTCATCTATCACCAAGTGGAAGATTAATTGAGCCGAGGCCGTGTTGGGCAGATAACCATCGCGGCGGGAGTGAGTCAGGCGGGCGCGAGGGTGACAGCGCCCCACACCCGCGTTGTCTTGCGGCAAGGCGATCACTGCTGCCCTGCCCTGTTTGCACACTCGTGGCTCCAGCCTCGGGCAAGCACTGCACCTTTTTAGGCACTCAGAGTGAGGTTCATATCAATAAAAGCTCCACTAATGTAAACATCCTCCCTCAGCAGAATTTTCGCTACTCCTTTTATCATCATTGTCACACCATCTGTCTTATTTGCCGTGTTTGGACGCGCCGCTCGCCGTATCAGCACCATGCGCTTGAAGGGCGAGGAAAATGTTCTAACGACGTACAAATATATTTCAAAGGCTCTTTCAATTGTTGGCTCTAATCTGCGCCGCCATCGCGTCTTTCAACCAAACCTGTTTCCTGCCGCCGCGAAGTGACTCAGCGTTGTGTTAGTCACCCGGAATCACCGCCATAATTTTCTCAACTTGAGTCAGACGCTGTAAAGTTCCCAGAAAATCCCTCCCTAAGACGCATAATAGAAACCCTTTTAGAATTCTATCCGAGATTCGAACTCAATTCGCGTCGCTCCAAGAGTTTCTCTTCAAGACCTGTTTGTGAGGCGCCTAATAGAGACCTCTGGATGGCGGCGGCGGCGGCGGCGGCGACGCTGCAGATGGATCCCCGATGACCCCGAGGCCGCGGCTCCGGCAACAATGTCACACTCAAGTTAGGTGCACGGGGCACGCAGCGGCGCCCGCCGCGGTCATGCTTTGGACTTGTTGGCTCACGGAGGGTGATTGCCAGGCTGCTGCTGCTGCTGCGACTCACACGGTGGACGGGCTGGCTGGCTTAGGGCTCGGCACTGTGCCTCATCTGTGGCTCTTGAAGGAGTCTCCCGACGCTGACGGACTTATCCTCGCATGCTGCTGGGCCTTCCCGATGGACCTGTTATTGGGAGAAACAAGTGGCCGCGAAGAGAGGCTCGAGGGAGCGACTTCCAGGCCGTGTGGGAGACGAAGCCGGCGGGGCGTGAGCTGCTTACTGCAGCACTAAATTTTTCCAAGGCATTATTTTCTCCGTAACAAGTTTGTATCTTTACTGACAGTTGGGTCTATGCAATTGCAAGGTGAGAGAACAAGCAAGGGATGCAAGTTAGGAGCAGCATCTGTGTTGCCAGAGGGCGTGAAGGCTGCCAGTTGAAGGCGGCGGCGGCGGGGGCGGCGAGGTGGTCCAGGAGGTGACGGGTTGCAGCGTGGCCGGGGCGCCCCTCAGTGCCGCCGGGGCCCTCGCCGCCTCGGCCGCCGACCCCCCGCCGAGGGAACAAGAGCCTAACGATACCCGCAAATTAGCTCAATTTGATGCCTATTATTCAGACCCGTCCCGACTGACAATGTCAACTCAGAATGGATGAGTTGATAATATCACTGAATATTCTCCAGCGGGCGCCGTGCAGCGGCATTCCAGGCGCCTCCACGCCACCCCCGCCCTTGCGTGCCCTGCCACAAGGGTGAACGCGGAGCGGCGGACGGGGCGGTGCGACCCTTGTTCCGCGGCCGGGGCCGAGGAGTCGTGGCCGTAGTTGAGGTTATAATGTCACTATCGCGTCCAGCCTACGACCGCTGAGATGCCGGCTAATTGATCTGATAATACCATTGTCCGGCTTAGATTTGATGCTCTTTTATTTCTCAATCAGGGTAACCACTCCCAGGCGTCGAGGAGCTGCGGGCTGATGTATTTGGACGCGGACGGCGGAGCGGAACGACGCGAGGCGGGAACGACGCGATCAAATATGCGGCGAGCGGGTCCGTCCGTCTGTCACCGAGGAGCCCCGGGCGGCGAGGGCGGCGCGGCTTAATTATGTGATGAACTGCGCGGCGGTGGCAGACTTGTTAGACGAAAACGGAGAGAGAAAGAAAAAAAAATAGTTGTATACTAGATAAGCTGTTGGAAGATGAACACACACACACACACACACACACAGGAATGACCACACCCAGGCTGGACACGTCACCCGCCCATCCCTCCTTCTCTTCCTCCCTCCCTCCTTCCTTCCTTCCTCCTTGTCCTTTCTCTCCCTCCGTCTCATAAAAGGACACAATGAATATTATGCGGTGATGGTTATGTGTTCGTACTGTGGTTGTTGTAGTTGTTGTTAGTAGCGGTGGTGGCGGTGGTGGTGATGGGAGACTGGTCGAAGAGGGAGGGAAGGAAGGAGGGAAGGTAAAGGAAATCAGCATCTTAAAGCGAACATATTTATTTTTCCTATGAAGCAAGGTGCCACATACTTTCATACAGAATCCAAAACTACGTATACATGCATTACAGTTCTTCGTACACACACAGAGTTAACAGTTCCATCACTCGCGTTGAACTGAGGTCGGAGTTTCAGACGCTTCCACCCACCTCTTACATCATCTATTTCCGAAGGCCGAATAGGAGAAAAATCGCGTTCTAATGAGTGTTCTTGTAGGTTCATGGCACAAAAGAAGGGGCAGACTACCACCACCAGGGTCATAAAACTACCCCTGGAAATGCCCACCACCCCTACGAACGAAAGCCTTGTCAAAAATGCGTGCTATGGCGCCGATCGATATGTTTAAGAATATGACCCTGAGCACCTATCGTCTTACTTCTGACAGGAATAAACAAAGGACACAACAACGAACATACTCAATCCAGAGGCTCTCTCTTTACCCCTTACAAATAGGTCAGTAATTGTTTATGTATAGCTCTGAAGAGAAGTAAGTCATCGGCCCTACCCTCTACGATATCTGTCAAGGCGAGCAGCGGGGGACATCACGAGTCAAGGAGAGGGAAAATATTAGCGTCACTACCTACACTACTACCCAGCCGCGTCACCAGCAACGGGCAGGGCTCAGTCAACAGTGCCCGTAAGATAGCTGAAGCCTTGTCTAAGCTATGTAGGACCCAGCCCCGCCTCTTCTTCTGGTTGGAGTTAAGTCGTTAGCTCCAAATAGAAGGACCGATAGGTTTGAAGTGCTGTCCTAAACATAGCTCTGAAACTCACCAACGGGCTGAGGTCAATTAACAGTGCTCGTAAGATAGCCTAAAGCCCTGTCTAATATATGTAGGATGCAGCACCGGTTCTTCTGCCCGGAGTTAAGTCGTTAGCCCCAAACAGAGGGAAAGGTAAATATACAGTGCTATCCTACACACCTTACACCTTG
Organism: Eriocheir sinensis; assembly: GCF_024679095.1. Lineage (NCBI taxonomy): Eukaryota > Metazoa > Arthropoda > Malacostraca > Decapoda > Varunidae > Eriocheir > Eriocheir sinensis. The sequence continues at coordinate 308,355 of NC_066523.1, forward strand.
AAACTCACCTAACTTAGTCTGTACATAAAAGACAAAACACTGTGGTCACCCGAACATCAGACTCTGTGGATTGAGGTTTTATACGAGCATTTATTAAGTCTAACACTAAAACTATTATACTTTTTCTGCTTAGCTCTTAATTCTCTCTATATAATTAGGACACAGCAGGTATTTACAACTTGTTTTGCTCGTGACAAGAGAAGAACAAGAACGGACATGGAGTTACAGAAGGAATTGAGACGTGAATCATTTGTGTACAAGAGACGCTTCTATCCCTCCCTCCTTGCTTGCCGCGAGAAATGTAATGTGTCCGCGGCCTGACGCTTGTGACATCCACGCACACAATTCTATTAGGCAAGCATTGTGTCTCCTCTCTCTGCCTCCCTCGCCTCCACCTCCCTCATCCTCTACCTCCCTCGCCTCCATCCCCTCACCTACCGCCTTCCTCAACCCCATTTCTGCCTCCACCAAGCCCAGAACTCACACCTCCCCTTCCAAACACTGTAATCCTTCCACTGCCTCGCTCACCTCCTCCATCCCAATTCACCCATCGCCATCCTCCCCTTTCCCTACCACACCCACTACCTTCCACGACCACATCTCTGCCTCCACCAAGTTCAGGACTCCCACCACCTCTTCCTTCCTCTTCTATAGCTACACTTCTTTCTTCCTTCCATTTTCCCTTCATGCAAGTAGTCCAGTACCCCGTTCCGTCATTCCAGCTCCTCCTTCCATCCCTGCTACCGTCTCTCTTACACCACTACGGGTTGGTTGAGCAAAGGCAGCCCTTGATCAACCAACCCGTAGCGTCAGTGCGACTCACAAGAAACTGTGTAACTAACCACGCCTCCGACAAGCGAACTGGTACAACTCGTCACGGCCACATTTCTATCATGTACACAAATGCACGTAGTTTAATACCCAAAAAGGACGAAATTAGGGCGTATATTGCAACAGAGAAACCAGATGTGGTAGCCATCACAGAGACTTGGGCCAACTCTACCCATCTAGAATCCGAAATGTCATTCAGCTTCCACAAAAGTCGAAAGCACAAGAAAGGAGGAGGGTAGTTTGCTACGTAAAAACACTCCCTGCCATAACAATAGACAAACAGGACGCAGAGAAATACGATTCTGTCTATGTGGAAATAACCGCAAATAACAAGAAACTAACACTTGCAACCGTATACAGGCCTCCGAAACAACAGGCAGCCGATGACACTGCCCTCTACGAAGAGATTCACTCTCTAACACAAAGCAAGGAAGCAATTATAATTGGGGACTTTAATTGCCCTAACATTGACTGGGGACTGATGACTGGAGATCAAGAGGGTAACAGGCTTTTAGAAATGGTGGAGGATTCGTTGTTGTAACTCAACCAACAAGAAAACAATCTGCTGGATCTGGTATTAGTAAGCGACCGAACTCAGTCGCGAATGTACATTTGGTGAGAAACTTAATGGGTGCGATCACCACTTAATCCGTTTTAATATCAACATATGTCACAAACTCGTAGATAATCCATCAGTGATACCAGATTACAAAAAAGGAAATTTCAACCTAGCCCGTGCACTGCTTTACGACCTGGGACCAACTTGGCATCACCGACAATACAATCGACAACGCGTGGAACGTCTTCAAAGATAAGCTGTTGCAAGTAGAAGGCTACAGTGCCTACGAAATCCAGGCGAGTAATGGGGCCGTAGATCCACCGTGGATGACCAGAGAAATAAAAGGGCAGTAAACCTAAAAAGGAATTATAATTTGATGAAAGAGAATGCAGCCAGCACACAGTACCACAACAGCCTCAGAGCTTGTCGCAGCCTTATTCGGAGTAGCAAACGCAACTATGAAAAGCAAATAGCGCGCGAAATCAAAACTAACTCCAAGAAATTCTTCACGTACATAAGATCGAAAAAGAAAGTAAAATCCAATATTGGTCCCCTGACAGACGAAACTGGATCTGTAACTCAGGACAGTAAAAATATGGCCAGAATCCTCCACAGTAACTTCACATCCGTATTCACAGTCGAGGACATCGAAACCATTCCGAGCCCTGCCCGCCGAGTGAGATCACGCCGCTGGAAATTGACTCAATATGCGACCAAGAAGTAAAAAGTACTTGGACAAACTCGACACGAACAAGTCAACGGGACCCGACAGTTTGTCAAACAACAAATACTTCAACCACTCACTACCATATTCAACCGGTCAGTTCAACTAAACAAGGTCCCGGAAGACTGGAAGATGGCGAACGTAACACCGATTTTCAAAAAAGGAGACAAAAGCGTTGCATTAAACTACAGGCCCATAAGTTTGACATCAGTGGCAGGAAAAATACTCGAAAAGATTATTAGAGATAAACTTGTTAAGTTTCTAGAAAACAATAATGTAATCTCCGACACCCAGCATGGCTTCAGAAACAAGCGCTCCTGCCTAACGAATTTATTAGACTTCTTCCAAGGTATATATAAGAACTGGGATGCCCACATCCCCAGTGATGTTATATACCTGGACTCTTCGACAAGGTACCGCACGAGCGACTGAAACTGCACTCGGCGGGCATCGGAGCCAATCTGATCGCGTGGATAAGAGATTGGCTCACCGACAGAAAACAACGAGTACTACTCAACGGACAGCCTTCCGATTGGCTACCAGTCACTAGTGGAGTGCCTCGGACCCATCCTCTTTATCATATATATCAATGACCTAGAATCAGGACTGAAATCCACAATATCGAAATTTGCAGATGACACCAAGGTGGGTGGAGATACTGCGAAATCATTCAGAAAGACCTCAATCACATTATCGAATGGTCGGAAAAATGGCAAATGTCTTTTAATGTTGACAAATGCAAAGTCATGCACATTGGGTCCCAAAATAGTAACCACATACATCATGAATGGGAGACCTCTGCAAGCGATGCAGGAGGAAAAGGATCTTGGAGTCACTATCAGCAGTGACCTGAAACACGCGAATCACTGTAAAAAGCATACAACAAGGCCAACATTATGCTCGGGTTCATAGCGAGGAGTGTAAAACACCAGACGTGATGCTATCCTTGTATAATTCTATGCAGTGCAGTTCTGGTCTCCCAATTACAGAAAGGACATTGCTTTACTGGAAAGGATTCAACGACGCGCCACAAAGATGATTCCAACCTTCAGGGCTCAACCGTACGAGGAACGACTCAAGCGACTCAATCTCTTTACATTGGAGAAAAGACGCCTACGAGGGGACATGATTCAAGTCTTCAAGTATCTGAAAAAGTTCAATAACGTTGATTACTCCAAATTCTTTGAACTGCAAACCAACTCAAGAACTAGAAATAACGGTTTACCCATTCAGTCGAGTCGATGTAACACAGACATTGGAAGGAGTTTCTTTTCAAACCGAGTCATCCGCCACTGGAACAATCTTCCCTCAGAAGTAGTAAATGCGAATACCATCAACTCCTTCAAATATAGAATCGACCGTCATTTCGCTGCGTCAGGAGTAAACTGAATAACGAGGGGCTTCCATCTGCTCAGTGGCTGTCGAGCAGATTAAATCAATGAGCCAATAGGCTTTCTGTTGCCTGCATTTCCATGTTTTCCATGTTTCCATGTTTCCTAACATTCCCTAACTCTCCCTTCCCTAACTCTACTGACCATGCCTTCCTGCTTTCACCCTCACACTACCACCCACTCCGGCCCCTCTCCCTCCCTCATACCAGTGTCTTAGAGCCGATTTCACAGTCCAAAACAGTGTCTTCGTAACAGCCCGAACCAAACTATAGAATCCCATACACTCCAAAACGGTGAGGTCTTCGATGACACACTAAATACACAAGACCTTTCCAGTATAGTTTCGTCAAATTTGTGAACTTGTATATAAACACCAAACACTATACAAGGAAATTTCGAAGGCTCTGGTATTGGTTTGGGAGCTTACTAAACCATCATGGGGAACTGTGAGACTGGCCCTTAGCTTTCTCCCTCACACCATCACCCTCCCTTTATCAAATGTCCCTGCCACCACTCGTACACTACTACCAACTTCATTCCTCTCCCTTCCCCCGCCACTATCTCTTCCTTCCTCCTCATACAACTATCCCTCACCTCTGTTATCTTATCCCTCCCTCCCCTCAAACAACTATCCCTTCCTCCACCCTCACATCACTATTCCCGCCTCCTCTTCTTCCCCACCATTGCTATCTCCTTCCTCCCCCCCCTTCAAATCACTATCCCGGTCTCCTCCCTTACTCCTACTGCCTGCTCTTTCTCTCCCCTCCCTCCCCTGCTATTTCCTCCCTTCTTCCTTCCCCTCATGCCAATACCCATTCCTTCCTCCTCATACAACTATCCTTGCCTCCTCCTCCCCATCCTCCCTCCCTCCCCTGTCTCCTCCCCAACTCATCCTCCCTCCCTCCCTGCCTCCGCCCCACGCCCCTGCCACAATTAACTCGTGCGCAGATCCCCCGACGCCTTACACGCCATCACTGTCCCACAAACACGGCGCCATAAGCACGTCCTGTCCCTGCCCTGCCCTGCTCTCTCTGTCTGCCTGCCTGCCTCTCCTCCTCCTCCTTCTCCTCTTCTTCTTCGTCCTCCTCTCCTTCTCCTTAGTCTTCTTTACTCTTGCGCTATCCCATAAAGATGTCTCTCTCTCCCCCTCCCTCTCTCTCTTCCTTGTCTTCCCTGCCTGACTGTCTGCTTGAATCTTACCTCTCTTTTTCTTCTTCTTTTTCCTCCTCCTCCTTCTTCTCAATGCTCTTCCCCTCATTTTATCTCCCTCTCATTTCTCTTTCATTTCTTCTTATCTCGTTTCTTTGTTTCTCTTCTCCTCTGCTCCTCTTCTTCCTCACCCCCTCACTCAATGTTCCTCCTCCTCCTCCTCCTCCTCACTGCTCTTCCCCTCACTTTATCCCCTCATCACTCCCTCTCCCTTCTCCTTCCTTTCCTTCCTTCCTTCCTTCATCCATTCCCCCTTATCTCCCTCCCTTCAACTCCACTTCTCTCTCCTCTCCCACTCCCACTTTACGTCCTTTATCTCCCCCGCTCCTTGTCCTCGTGTTCTCCCCGACACGTTAACACCCACACGACGGATTGCAATGAGCGTCTCCTCCCCTTTTGTCTCCCCTTCCCCTCCCCGTTCTCTCCTCCTCTCCCCTCTCTCCACCTCTAGCATCTGTTTTTTTTTCATTTGTTTTCTCATCTCTCTCTTTCTCTCTCTTTTTCCCTCACTCTCTTTCTCTTTCCTCCCCTTTTCTCTCCGCCTCTCCCCATCCCTCCACCCTTAGTGTCTGTTTTCTCATTTGCTTCCCGATCTCTCTCTCTCTTTTTCCCTTCCCTTTTCTCTCCGCCTCCCTCCCTCTCTTCCTCTCCTACCCCCTCCCCTTCGCTTCACCCTCACTTGCGAACCCGTTGATACACACGGCTCAGTGCATGGGGACAAGCACGTCACAACAATATAGCCGCGCTGCCTTGGTCTTGCCGGGCGCTAATTGTTGAGGCACCAGAGCAATTGTGATCAGGGGAGCTTCATTAGATAAGCGTCGCCAGGTAGAGAGCTCACACCTGGCTCATGCAAATACACAGGTAAACGCACGCACAGACAAACAAACAGATAGATAGACCGATATGGGGAGACACACAGAGGAAGATACACACACACACACACACACACACACACACACACACACACACACACACACACACACACACACACTGTAAATCTTGTTGGTGGGTGAAGTGGATTATAAAACGTAAATATATGACTCTGTTCTTTTGTTTATTTAAGTTTTATATGTGGTGTGACTCTGTTGTATATTAGTCTATCTTATCTATCGATCTCTGTGTGTGTGTGTGTGTGTGTGTGTGTGTGTGTGTGTGTGTGTGTGTGTGTGTGTGTGTGTGTGTCATTCACAATCGCGTTTCCCACCACCACCACCATCACCACCACCTCCACTACCACCATTACCATCACCACCACCACCACCACTATCACCCTCCCACTTTCCCCCCCCACCATCACCACTACCACCACCCCCACCATCACCACCACCTTCCAGCCTCCCCCCACCACCTCCGTCTTGCTCCGTCCGTCAGTGTCACGCGCGGGGAGTCATTACTGATATTTGTTGGCGCAATAAAATAATTATCAACATTACCGTCATTATCCCGGCCCTTATCGCACCCATTATCGGCGGCTGGATCAGCGCGCGAAACATAAACCAGGGGGGGGTGAGGGGAGGGAGGGGGGGGAGGGAGAAGAGGAGGAGGGGTAAGAGAAGTTGAGGTTGTGGAATATGGGGGGGATGGAGGTGTTGGGGAAAAAGGAGAAAGGGGGGTAGGGTGGGAGAATAGGGAGGAGGAAAGAGAAGGGAGAAAAGGAAGGGGGGAGGGGAAAAAGGGGAGTGGGGGTTGGTGAAGAAGACAGGGGGAGGGGTGTGGAAGGGGAGGAGGGGGAATGGGGAGAAGTGAAGGGATAGAAGGGAGGATGAAGGAATGGGATGAGGAGGAGCGATAGGGAAAGAAGGATGGGGAGGGGAAGAGGGGAAAGAGGAAAAGGGGAAGGAGGAGAAGAGGGAGGGGAAAGGGGTGGGGTGAGGGAGGGAAGGGGGAATCAGTACCACCCATTTCCATTAACTATATACACAAACAGTCGAGGGAAGGGGAAGAAGGGGAATGTTAGGGGGGATGAGAGGAAGGAAAGTGGAGGGGAGGGAGAGGTGAAGGGGAATCAAAGGGAAGGGAAGAGGAGGAATGGGAGTGGAGGGAAGGGGAATGAAAGGGGGGATGGGAGGAATGAAAGTGAAGGGGAGGGAGAGGTAAAGGGGAATCAAAGGGAAGGGAAGAGGAGAAAGGGGAGTGGAGGGAAAGGCAGGAAGGGGAATGAAAGGGGGGAGGGGAATGGAGTACACACCACTAACACCACCACCACCACCACCATCACCAGTATCACCATTAGTACTTTTATCACCATTCTTATCACCATTTGTAATCACCACCACCACCACCACCACCACCAACAACAACAACAACAACAACACTACCGCGGACCAACACGTGTGCAAAAATAAATCAATGGAAGAATAAATAAAAAAAAATAATAGACAAATAAATCAATCAAAGCGATAATAGAAGTTGAGGCTGACACGCGTTCCCCTTCCCCCCTTCTTCTCCCTTCCCTCTTCTTCCCTTTCTTTCCCCTCCCTCCCTTTTCAAACCTCTCTACCTTCCTTCCTTTCCCCCTCTCTCCTTCCATACTCATCCTTCCCTTCCTTCCTTTTCCCCCGCCATTTCTACCCCTCCCTACCTCTTGCCTTCCACACCCATCCCTACCTTCCTACCATACCCATTAACCCCTACCTTCCCTTCCCTTTCCTCTCCCCTCTCCCCCTCGCCCCCCTCCCTCCATCTCTACCGACCTACCTCTCCCCCATCCCTATCTATCTCTAACCTTCCAATCCTATTCCTCACTTTCCCTTCTTCATCCCTTCCTGTCCTTCACCTCCCTCGCCCCCCTTCCTCCATCCCTACTAAACTTCCTCTCCCCCATCCCTTTCTATCCTTAACCTTTCCTTCCTATCCAATACCTTCTCTTCCCATCCCTTCCTATCCTTCACCTGACTCCCTTCACCTCCCTCGCCCCCCTTCCTCCATCCCTACTAACCCTCCTATCCTCAATCCCTTTCTATCCCTAACCTTCCCCTCCTATCCAATACCTTCTCTTCCCATCCCTTCCTATCCCTCACCTGACTCCCTTCACTCCCCTCGCTCCCTTCCCCAGCCCTACTAACCCTCCTCTCCTCAATCCCTTTCTATCCCTAACCTTCCCCTCCTATCCAATACCTTTTCTTCCCATCCCTTCCTATCCCTCACCTGACTCCCTTCCCTAGCCCCTTTTCCTCCATCCCTACTAACCCTCCTCTCCCCAATCCCTTTCTATCCCTAACCTTCCCCTCCTATCCAATGCCTTCTCTTCCCATCCCTTCCTATCCCTCACCTGACTCCCTTCACCCCCCTCCCTTACCCTCGCCCCCCCCCCCCCCCCACACAGACACACAGGCCGGCGTGGCGGCAACGCAGGTGATGCAGGGCTACAATTTAGGAGGTGATTTATCGGAGGCATTATGACGGAGGAGCCTCACGCGGCGCCGTCCATCATTACCGCAGATAACGGGGCGATCACCTGCGCTCTCTCTCTCTCTCTCTCTCTCTCTCTCTCTCTCTCTCTCTCTCTCTCTCTCTCGTTATCTATTTATCTATCTATCTGTGTGTGTGTGTGTGTGTGTGTGTGTGTGTGTGTGTGTGTGTGTGTGTGTGTGTGTCTCTCTCTCTCTCTCGTTATCTATTTATCTATCTCTCTGTGTGTGTGTGTGTGTGTGTGTGTGTGTGTGTGTGTGTGTGTGTGTGTGTGTGTGTCTCTCTCTCTCTCTCTCTCTCTCTCTCTCTCTCTCTCTCTCTCTCTCTCTCTCTCTCTCTCTCTCTCTCTCTCTCTCTCTCTCTCTCTCTCTCTCCTTTTCTACTTTTTTATCTTCCTTTTTTCATCTTTTTTCTTTTCATTTTACTCCTCCGTCTTTTTTTTTCTTCCACTACTTTTCTTTTCTCTTGTTTTCTAATTCTTCTCTCTTTTTTTTCTTCATTTTCTACTTCTTCTATTATATTCTCTTCTTTATCACTTATCTCCCCCTCCTCCTCCTCCTACTTCTCCTTCTCTCGTTCTTCATTCACTGTCCCCCCCTCGTTCTCGTCCTCCTCCTCCTCCTCCTCCTCCTCCTCCTCCTCCTCCTCCTCCTCCTCCTCCTCCTCCTACACCCACGCAAATACACGAAAATAATTACAGCCGGAGTCGCATGTACCTTAACCAACCCCCGAGGGACACACACACACACACACACACACACACACACACACACACACACACTTACACACCGGACAGCACGGGACAATAATACCCTCACACACACACACACACACACACACACACACACACACACACACACACACACACACACACACACACACAAGGGCGCCTAATGGAAGGGCAACACGCGAAACAGAGGACGATCAAATTAGCTTAATTATACGTCTGTTTGTATGCCTCTTAACGTGATTATGACACGCTCCCTCCCGCTCCCTACTCTGCCCCTCCCTCGCCCTATATACTCTCCCTTTACCTCCCTCTATACTCCCCCTCCCTCACCCTTATACTCTCCCTTTACCTCCCTCTATACTCCTGTTCCCTTACTCTCCCTCCATTCTCCCCCTGCTATCCGTCCTGTTACACGCTCCCTCTCCCTACTCTCCCTTCCTCGCCCTATATACTCTCCCTGTACTCTCCTTCCTGTATGCTGTCCCTCCTCTCCCTCCGCTCCCTTTATGCTCTCTTCCTCCTCTCCCTGTATTCTCTTTCTTTTATTCTCCCTCCTCTCATAAACTCTCTCCCTTCCTCGCCCTATATACTTTCCCTTTACTCTCCTTCCTGTATGCTGTCAATCCTCTCCCTTCCCTTACACGCTCCCATTATGCTCTCTCCCTCTCCCTCCTCTCCCTGTATGTTCGTTCTTCCCTCTCTCCCTTCTCTTGCATCCTACCTGTTTGCTCATCCCTAATCACTCTCCCTGCATTCCATTTACTCTCCCTCTACTCTCCCTTCATTCTCCCTTCTCTCACACGCTCCCTGTATGCTCCTCCCTGTCCCCTCTCCCTCTCCTCTTCTCCCTTTACTCTTCCTGTCCCCTCTCCCTCCTCCCGCTTTACTCTCCCTCTTCTCACACGCTCCCTTTATCCTCTTCCTCATCTCCTCATCTTTCCCTTTCCTTCCATATCATCGAATTTCGTTCATCCTCTCCTTTTTCTCCCGTTTATTTCTCCTTCATCGCCTCGCTTCTATTCCTTTCAACTCCTTTCTTTCTCTTACTCATTGTCCTTTATTCCTGTTTCTTTACTCCATCATCTATCTCTTTTTTTCGTCTCCTTCTTCTTCTACTTCTGCTTCTTTCTTACTCTCCTGCATTGCTTATCCCAACATCATTCCTTTCTTCTTCTCTATTCTTTGCTATTCCAACACTCTTTCTTCCTTTCCTCCCTCTCCTCACTCCCTCCCTCCCTCCGCCTCCTTACCTCCCTCTCCTCACTCCCTCCCTCCCTCCGCCTCCTTACCTCCCTCCTTCCCTCACGTGAGAGCGGCACACAAAGTATCGAGGAATGCAAATCCACGCGGTAAATTAGCGCCAAATTAATATGATTAGAGACGGACGCGTCGCCTCGTTGTTATTCAGTCGCCGAGCCGCGTAACGCAACACCTCCCGCCCTGCCCTGCCCGGTGCCGGCCCTCGCACCTGCCCGCCCTCCTTACCTTGCCTTGCCTCCCATCCTCCTCCACCTCCTTCTTCATGTTTTTTTTCTTTTTCTTTTATTTTTACATCTTTATATTTTTTTTTCATTTTCTTCTTGTTCTTGTTATCCTGCTTCTGCTTTTCCCTTTTCTTCTTTTTTCGTTTTCTTTCTTTTTTACCGCTTCTTCTTTTTCCTGTTCCTCCTCCTCCTCCTCCTCCTCCTCCTCCTCCTCCTCCTCCTCCTTCTTCTCCTCCTCTTCCTCCTCCTCCTCCTTCTCCTTCTCCTCCTCCTCCTCTAGCAGGAAGTGAATCGATCATTTGGTAGTGGTGTGATGATGAACTCGAATTTTTTGGTCATTTTCGTAGTTATAATGGCGTTGAAAAGAGAACAAACTAGCTTATAAGAGTAACCTAATACGGTGTACAGAAGGGTTGAAAATAAACAAATGCAAAGGGACAAGAAAGTTAATGGAAGAAAATGGAGGCGATTTAGAAGAGAAAGAATGTCGGAGGGGATTTTCATATTACAATATTTTACGAAATTATATTTTAAGATTTTACAAAAGAAAACCAAATGAATTGAATGAATCGAAGAAGAAGGAACACACACACACACACACACACACACACACACGTACACACATACCCCTCCCCCCACACACACATACACACACGTTTCGTATATCACCACAAATACTACCACTACCACCATCACCATCACCATCACCACCACCACCTCCATCACCACCAGCACACACCACTTCGCCCGTCACTCCCACGGCTCCACACGCTCGTCAGCCCAACAAATGAGCGGAGTGAGATGTTATTTGAGCGGCGATTTGTTTTCTCGCGAGATTGACCGACCGACCAACCAACAGACAGCCTTTTTTTGTAGCCAACACATATAAGAAGAGGAAGAAAAGAGAGATGCATGGGCGAGGCTGAGGCCCTTGCAACGTCAACACTAAAGCAATCAACAATCAACATTCTTCTTATTTTTTTTTTAAGGCACTGAATAGGGAAAATAAGTATGAGGCAAAGCAAGTTGGGGAATCAAATATCATCACTATACCATTTCTGTCTCTTCCCGAGCAGTAATGATAAAGATAATATTGATAAAAATATAGAAAAAAATAAGAAAGGATGAAAAGTAATACAGAGAAACGGAAAATAAATGGGGATTATTAAGAGAAAAACGTCAGTTGCGAGAGAGAGAGAGAGAGAGAGAGAGAGAGAGAGAGAGAGAGAGAGAGAGAGAGAGAGAGAGAGAGAGAGAGCCGCCTCTTTCCTCTCTCTCTCTCTCTCTCTCTCTCTCTCACACACACACACACACACACACACACACACACACAACACCCCACCCCTACCCAAACAACAACACCACCTCCACCACCACCACCACCACCATCGTCATAAGCTCTCGCGCGCTATCAACCATGAAATTGGCCTGCCTCCCTTCCCTTCCCTTCCTCCCCCGCCCCGCACTCTTCTTTTTTTCCCTCTATCGCGTGTAATTTCCCAAAACAAATAGGTGTCGGTAACTCAGCATCGCCTCGCACCTCCAGGCTACATCCACGAAGGAGGAGGAGGAGGAGGAGGAGATGGAGCAGGAGGAGGAGGAAGAGGAGAAGGATATAGCAAGGAATTCAGAAGTGTGTGATCGAGGAGGGCGTTGCTGGACAAGGAGGAGGAGGAGGAGAAGGAGTAGAAGAGGAGACAGTGGTGGTGGATGTGAAAGGGAAATAGAAGAGGTAATGAAAGAACAAGGAAAAAGGAGAAAAAAGGGGAGGAGGAGGAGGAGGAGGAGGAGGAGGAGGAGGAGGAGGGGGAGGAGGAAGAATTGAATGAGAAGAAAAATACAAATAAGAGAAGGAAAATGGAGGAACAAGAGCAGGAGGAGGAGGAGGAGGAGGAGGAGGAGGATAACCTATTTCAATTAATGCATTCCTGTGAGATAAGGACGGAGGAGTCGTGGGTCCCGGGAGGCTGTGGGCGTGATGAATGGCGGGGAGAGAGAGAGAGAGAGAGAGAGAGAGAGAGAGATGGATATAGACAAAAGAAATTGGAATCACATAGAAAAATTGGAGGGTATGGAAGGCGTATTGAGAAATGGGTATAAAAGAATGAAGGGGTAGAGGAATAGGGGGATAAAAGAAAGGGGTAGAGAGTGATATAGAGGAATGGAAACATGCAAAGGAATGAAGGAATATACGATGGAAAGGAATGTAGTATAAAAAGGAGTAAAGGAAAGAGAAAGGAAAGAAGAAAAAATAATACAAGACAGACAGGTGTAACTCCTTAATTAGGTGTCCAGTGAAAGTAATAGAAGCTGACAGGTGGGTGATCGATCAGCGTGTGTGTGTGTGTGTGTGTGCGTGTGTGTGTGGATGACTGACTGATTGACTGACTGATTGACTAACGTAGTACCTGACTGGTTGATTAACTGACTGAATGAATTAATTAATTACTGATTGGCTGACTGACTGACTGACTGACTGACTTACTGACTGACTAAATGAGTGCTGACTGAATTACTGGCTGACCACCTGACTGACTGACTGACTGACTGACGAATAAACTAAAATCAGGGTTAAGTGAACAATAACAAACAAGACCAAGAGCATCGTGACCCTTCATAATAAATAATCAAATGAATTAATAGATAAATACATGAATAAATAAATAGATATACAAAACACTAAAACAGCGAGAATCAAACACCAATTGACAAAGGATTCATGACAAAATGCAGGACACGTTATAAAAAAAGACTCGTAAAATGACTCGGATTAATACGCAAACAAATGCATCAAAAAATACTACAATGACAGTAATGCGAAACGTAACGTGCAGCGAGGGAGCGTAAGTGATTTGTCCCCTTTTTTTAACGTTACTATGAACTGCGTGTGTTGAGCGTCCGGTAATTCCTCTGTAATCAGCGAGCGAGCGATGGTGAGAGCGAGAGAGAGAGAGAGAGAGAGAGAGAGAGAGAATATGACTAGCTCTAAATATAATACAGCAATAAGTAAGTGATGGAACGCAAATAAAGAGGATAGATAGATAGATAAGGACATTGATAGATAGATAGATACGGAACACAATTATGAAGTTACTCTACCTATGTTAATCCTTAAATTATTCTGCTAACGATATCTTCTTTGTTTTAATCTGTCTCCACTTTTAAATTAAGATCCTGACCTAGTCTTTTCCACCTCGCTCTGTCCTGTTCTCCCCCTTCCTTATGACCCTTTCCATTTGATATGTTCTTCAGGGCAATCTCACGCTTCCCTTCCCTCTTTGATTTATCTGTTTTCCTTCTACCTTCTACTTTTTATCTTCCAACTTCTCTCTTCCTTTCTTCTTTCTTCTACCTTCCACTTGTATGATCAGTATCTTCTATCTTCCATCTTCGGTCTTCCTCTCCTCTTTCTACTTTCTATTGCTATTGTTGGTGCCTCTACCTTCTACCTTCCATCATTTTCTCCTCCTTCTACCTCCTTCCCCTATTGGCAGTACCTTCTTTCCCATAACAAACGACATACTCTATAATAAATTCACAATGCAAAGAGAACGAAACCACGGACATACGAGGTGGCGGCAGTACCGGAGTAAAGTCATTAAGTCGATGCAAATGTACGTCCAATATATATACTGCAGACGATAGATATAATAATAATGACTAATAAATTCACGATGCATGCACGACAAACCTCCGAGCGTGGGACCATAGAGAGAGGTGACGGCAGTATACCGGAATAAAGTCATAAAGATCCAATATATGTAAATCTAATGAATACTGCGGACGGCATAATAATAATGAGTTATAATATATTGAATGCATCGATTATAAGGCTGCAAGATATCGGAATACAGATGACGGGATTTTGGGAATGGTGTGTGTTAGCATGTTGATGATAAGAAGATTGGCGAGTGGAAAACTAATATAAAAAGGTATACTAACAACAGGGGGAGGAGGCCGCCACAAGTTGGGATTTTTCAGTCACCGCCGCGTGAGACTACCCATGTCCTGAAGACCACCTATAAACTCGGACTCTAGATTCTTTCTATAAAAAGAGGATCAAAGATGAGCTACAAGGGGCAGCATGAACCAAGCAAAATGGCGTCACTATAAACACTTGCCTGCGCCATAACAGTCTGGAGCCGATCACCAGGCCCCACCAAGAAAACCTACCGGCGCCATTGGCAGAAACGTAAAAAAAAAAGTGTAAAAGATAAAACAAACAAAGGTATATGAAAAAAAAGTATAACAAAAATAAAGGCATAGAAGTAGAGGATATGAAATAAGAAGCTATAAGAGAGGAGAAAAGGGAAGAGAGGTTCATAGGAGAAGGGATGAGAGGAGAAAGAATGAGAAAATATGATAAATGTGAGGATAATGAACCAGAAAACAACAAAAAAAAGAAAGAGAGAGGAGCAGAGGGAAAGAAGGAACATAGAAAGAATGGAGGAAACAGAATAATAGAATGTGAGAATAAGAATCTTGATAGTAAAAGAGAGAGGGAGGAATAAGTCTCCAAGGGCAGGTGAAGAGAAATGAGAAGGAAAAACAAGATGAACGAGATGAAGAGATGCTGGAGAGAAGAGGAGAGATAATGAGCACCAGTATTGGCCTCTCTTCTCTCGCTCTCTGTCTCTTCTTATTAACCCTCTGCAAGTTACGATCCAATACCTTGTTAGTGAAGATTGGTTAGGGGCTGTTACTTAAGTCTCTCTCTCTCTCTCTCTCTCTCTCTCTCTCTCTCTCTCTCTCTCTCTCTCTCTCTCTCTCTCTCTCTCTCTCTCTCTCTCTCTCTCTTTATCTTCTTTTTTCTCCCTCTCTAACTAACTACCTAACTGCCTGACTAACCACCCACCTATCTATCTATCAATCTATCTATCTATCACGCTCCAGAAAAAAAGGCGAATCGCTTATTTAGAGAAGCACTTAATCTGTTATTGTTGTTGTTATTTTTTCTTCTCCTCGGCCGTGTCAGTGTATGCAAAGCCGGGCCACAAGTCAGCGATGGGGTGGCCGCGGTAATGGCTCCTATTTACATATGACACAGATGGATGCCCGGGCTATGCTAATGCTATGGCTTCATCCCGTCCTGTCCGTCCGTCCCATGCAGGCTCGGTGGTATGGACGCTGGGCTGGGGTGTGGTATAGGTGCCGTGTTGTGTTATATTTTTTAAGGGTAAGGTTGTAAAATTCGCGGGAATTTCACCCTAAACTTAATCTAACCTAACCTAACAAAATCGCAAACATATAAGTCTTGACTCAGAAAATTCATATGTGCTTGCTTACTATAATGATACTTTCTATATACAACAAAGTGAGGTCATTCTTTGTTGATTTATACCATAAGGTGCTGACTATCATGTGTTTGAAGATACCATAAACTTAACCTAACATAACCTGACAAAACCCCAAACAGCTGTTATAGGTCTTGATTCAGAAAATTCATATATGCTTCATTACTAATGAGACTTTCTATACAACAAAGTGATGTCATTCTTTGTTGATTTATACCATAAGGTGCTGACTATCATGTGTTTGAAGATATCCTAAACTTAACCTAACAAAACCCCAAAACAGTGACTATAGGTCTTGACTCAAAATTCATATATGCTTCCTTATTAATGAGACTTTCCATACAACAAAGTGAGGTCATTCTTTGTTGATTTATACCATAAGGTGCTGGCTACCTTGTGTTGGGATTGCTTTTTTTTTTCCAGTCACCTGAAACCTTAAACAGAACAGCTTTCTCGGCTTCCAACCCATATTGACAAGAAAATTATGGGACACCTTTTAACAGCATCAACAAAATTCGACTTGAAACCAGTATCGACACAATGAAATAGCGAGTCACTATATTTTCATCAGCATATCAAAACGACTTAAAAAACGAGATTATAAACGATAACACAGTAAAACAAACGCCGTAACCTGAAAACACACGCACCGAATGACTGTGTTTGGTTATGCATGAATATTTTTGCTACGTAAGAACAGCTAATGGAAAAACTAATACTCTCTCTCTCTCTCTCTCTCTCTCTCTCTCTCTCTCTCTCTCTCTCTCTCTCTCTCTCTCTCTCTCTCTCTCTCTCTCTCTCTCTCTCTCTCTCTCTCTCTAATGAGCTTCACGCTTGCATTTCGTTCCTCCTGAGAGCAAATGTTTGGAGTTAATAAGAAGACCAGATGAAGGAGGAAGAGGAAGAGGAGGAGGAGGATAAGGAGGAGGAGGAGGAGGAGGAGGAGAAAGAAGTAGGAGTCTCATTATATAGGTCAGTCAGCCTCCTCTTCCTCCTCCTCCTCCTCCTCCTCCGCCTCTTCCTTGGTTCTGTCTTCGTGTCCCAGCGCCATAAAGCTTCTCGGAGGAACCCAAACCCATCCCGCTGGCGGCATATGTTACCTGCTCGAGCACCTTCCACCTCGCCTATACTGCCCCGTTTCGTCTTGGCCCGGCCCGTTCAGTCTGTCCCTAGATCTATCTCGGCCCAGTACTGCTTCTGCCTTCCTTCCTTTCCCTTCCTTTATTGATATTGTATGTTATTGTTTGTTATTTTCTTTTGCTTTGGTTTGCTTCTCTCTTCCTTTGTCTTGTGTTTCCTGTTGCTTCTTTTAATTCTTCTTCTTTATTTCTTTATTTATTTTTTCTTCCTCGAATGCCTTCTCGTCCTCGTCCTCGTTCTCGTTCTCCTTCTCTTGTTCTTCTTCTTCTACATTTTCTTCTTCTTCCTCTTCTTCTTCCTCCTCCTCCTCCTCCTCCTCCTCCTACATCACCACCACTTCTGACACCCCTTACCACCACCATTACCACCACGTTCACTAACTACATCCTCTACCCCCACCCCCACCACCACCACCACCTCCTCCTGCTCATCCAATTAGCAATATTACTGCTATAACCAATTAACACAACCAGCAACACCACCGCTAAATTGAAGGCCCCTTTATCTTCTCTTTCTTCTTCCTCTTCTTCTTCTTCTTCTTCTTCTTTCTTTCTTCCTTCGTTTCTTTCTTTGTCTTTTTTTTTCTTTCTTCTTTGTGAGGGCAACTACCAACTTAGCGGCCGAACGACCGGGGCACTCCTGCCGTCCGCCCGCCCCTTCTTCGTCAGACAGCGGCCGAGCCTCGCCCTGAACACTTGATTCTGCTATAGCTTCAGCCCTGCTCTCACTCGGGCTGACTCGTATACCGTGGGCTCGTTCTGGGTGCCTTACCTCACCCCTCTCCACGCCCTGGACTTCCGTGAACCTGACGCCCCTTCTTCTCCTACGTCTCCCTCGTCTACCACGTCTACACCACTTCAAGGACGAAGCTGTGCTGCCTCGTCATTGCCACTTAAAGGACGAGACGACCCGAAGAGGAAGAAGCCGTGCCACAAGTCATTGCTGAGTCCGGCGTGCTGAAGCCTTCGTGTTGGAGACTTCAGATTGTGAGGCCTGTTTTGGAGTTTTCTTACTTTACTCAAAGTAAACTGGTGTCCAACCATTTATCTTGTTTGTTATCCCTTCCGATTACAGCACCCAACTCTGGAACCTTGACATTCTTTTTCATCTTATTTTTCTGCTTATTCTTTTTCGTTTTCCATTCTTTTTCTCCTACTTCTTCTCTCTTCAGTAATCCCTCTCCCTTCTGTCTCTTCACCTCAAGACATGATTGGGAGGTCTAGGAGGGAGGAGTGGGAAGGAGGACTGCTGGACTAAGGGTCATATTCCTAAACATTTCACTTCCCAATCGCACACAATTAACAAGTTTTTTCGTAAGATGTTGGTGGCATTTCCAGGGGTAGTTTTATGACCCTGGTGGTAGTCTGACAAAGTTTCTGCACCATGAACGTAAAGAAACGCTCATAGGGACGCGTTTAACCTCTTTTTTTTTTTGGCCTTTAGAAATAATTGATGGAAAAGAAGGAAACTTTTATGAATACCACTGACATGAATCTCTCTCCTTTTTCCTTCCCCTCCAGGATGTATAGAGGGGAAGACTAGGGAAGAGGAGGGGGAGGCTGGAGGAAGCTGGAGTGGAGAGAGAGAGAGAGAGAGAGTGGGGAGGAGTATATCTCAAGATGTCTTAAGCCCTTCCTGTAATCCTTCAATCACTCCCTCTCCCTCCTCTTCCTCCTCCTCCTCCTCCAGCCCTTATTTCAAGACGTGATGGAGGAGGAAGAGGAAGGAGGATGTTGGGAGAAACTGAGATGGGGGAAAGGGAGAGGGGAGGTGGAAAAGGAAGCTGGAGGGTAGGCTGAGGAGTGGGGGCAGGGAGGAGAGGGGAAGCAGGGGGAAGGAAGAAGGGGAGGCTGGAAAGGAGGTTCTGGGTAGGTGTGGAGGGAGGGTGGGAGGAATGAAGAGGAAAAATGCTGGGAGAAACTGAGGAGGGGGAAAGAGGAGGCTGGAGGGAAGAAGAGGGGGAAGGGAGAAGGGAAGAGAAGGGGAGGCTGGAAGGGAGATTCTGGATGGGTAAGGGGGGGGGGGTGCATCTCAAGACGTCTTCATCAGGAGGCGAGTGGGCCGCACGGAACAATTAATCTTACATGATTGGGAAACACGAAGATTACCTCGCGCCGCCCCGGGGAGCAGGTGAAGGGGGCCAGGTGTTCCGAGGGGCGGCGAGCACACTAGCCACGCAGAGATTATCAGCCGTTAGATCGAAGTTGTGTGATGCTTTTTCAACCCGATTTCCAGGCTGGCGGTGGGTGATGGAAGCGAGGTCGGCGTGCAAGGCAGTCAATAAAGCTCCGATTACACGTGGCCTCGTCTGGGCGCCTCGGCTGTATGGGTGCGCCGCGGGGCCGGTCAGCTGTGTGGCCTCCGTGTGCCAAACTAGCCAGAGAATAACTCACTAAAAGGAGATATTACTACCACAGGGTCAACTTCCGCGAAAACAGTTACCATACTCACGCAGCACGCCCAGAAAACTTGCCAAATCGAGACTCGCTACGTAAAAGGAGACGCTACTACCACAGCGTCCACTTCGCGAAACTGTCACCACACTAATATCAGGCACGGAACTCAAGGGAAACTTACGCTAGAGAAATCATAAATAAACAGCTCAGCATGAAACTTGCGATACCTATCTTCTCAAACATTTCCAGGCTTACACACCCACATATATGACAAGGCATTCGTATAGGGATTGGTGTGATTTATTATAGTATTTCAATGGGCAGTTTTATAAGCCTCGTGAAAGTGTGATAAGGCTTCTGCTGCACCATGACCGGGAAAACACTCATGAGAACCCGACCTATCTTTATTGTGGTCTTTGGAAATGGTAATATTGAGGGCCGAGAGCGTCTGTGATTACGAGCCTCACAACCACAACTGAGCCTGGTGATAGTTCAACAAGGCATCTTCTGCACCATGAACGTGAAAACAACACAACTGAGAACCCGACTACTCTCCTTTGTGGCCTAGTGGTAGCGGGGGCCGAGAGCGTCTGAGGATACGGACCTGACCACAACCACTCCATCACTACCACGACTAGCACCAAATTCGCAGGACACTCCACCTGGTCCACCTCCACATCATCTTTCCGCCCTAGCAACACAACACCCTGGCGCATAAACATATCCACACACAAACAATTAAAGCCATAACTTATCCTCTCCCTCATCCCCCTCTGCGCCACCCATTAGATGCATCAATTCACTTTCAATTTTGGCGTTACGAAATGACTAAATTGTTACCTGCGAGTGATAATACTAAAAATATAACCTGAAATTGCCCCGCCACTTCCTTCATCCCCTCCGTCGTTAGCGGTTAAATGGTTCCCAGAATATGAATAACGCCTTCGCTTAATCTGTTCCTTCGCTTGAACTATTTCCTCGTGTACTCTCGGCGCCGTATATCCACGCACGTCATTTCCTCCGACTTGGTGGTTTGACGCAGTGCTTTCAACCTTTCTGCGTTACTATTGGCGTCCTAGTGTGTGTTATCTAGTGAGTGTAACGCATATCCTCGGCCACGCTGGGTAATTACATATCTGGTTACCTAGATTCGTTAGAGATTTAAGCCCATACATATATCCACGTGTGCATTCCAAGACACACTCAAATATACACGTAACCCTTCTGCCCTTCTACCAGTTTACCCACGACCACCTTCTCCCCATTCCTTAGTAGCAGAGTGGCCACAAGAAGGGTAGAATGCATAAATATCTGAAAACAGGACCTATGCCTTCAGAATACATATGTGTGGGAGAGGAGAGAGCTCGACTTATGAGGTGGAAAAGTTGGGAGGAAGAGGACGAGGAATGGATGAAGTAGGAATAGGAGGAGGAGGAGGAGGAGGAGGAGGTGGAGGGTGAGTAGGGGGAGGAGGACGAGGAATGAAAAGAAGCAGGGAGAGGAGGAGCAGGAGGAAGAGGAGAGGAAGGATAATCAGAAACAGAAAAAAATGAGGAAAGAAATAAGAGAAAGAAAAGGGATAAAAAAAAACAAGATAAAAAAGAGAGAAGTGAAGGGATGATAAGGTTGAAAATGGGGTGGAAGCGAAACAGAAAAAAAGGAGAAAGGGGGAACAATAAGAAGAAAAAGGAAAAGGAAAAATAATTAGTACACGGAAGAGGAGAAAGGGGAGAAAGAGGAGGAATAGGAAAGGGGGGCTGCGACATTACCCCGGTAGCTGCAGGGATCATGTTTCTTAATGGTCCCCCTAAGCGAGAAAAATGAGCAAAAATCATCACTCACACAAACAATTTCATAATATATATCTGCGCATTTGTGATCAGTTTATGCATCATCTGTTTTGGGGGGGCTTATATCATGGCAAAAATCTGGCCCGTCACTGCTACACGGTAAAGCCTCAGAATTGGCCCGTCGCTGCTACCGGGTTAAGAAGAAAAGGAGGAGGAGGAGGAGGAATAACAATAAGTCGCCTAATACCCAGGACCAGGTGAGGGAGGCCGAGGTAGTGGGATCCTAAACCATTACCTGTCATTAGAACACCTGCCCCTCCCCCTCTCCTCCCCTTCCCCCTTCCCATCCTCTCCTTGCCTCCCCTTCCCCCTTCCCATCCTCTCCTTGCCTCCCCTTCCCCCTTCCCCTCCTCTCCTTGCCTCCCCCCCATTTGGCCTTAGTACTAGAGTCATTAGTGTCACAACCAGAAGATATGTCCCTTGTTATATATACTCTCTCTCTCTCTCTGTCTCTTCTCTTCTCTTCTCTTCTCTTCTCTTCTCTTCTCTCTCTCTCTCTCTCTCTCTCTCTCTCTCTCTCTCTCTCTCTCTCTCTCTCTCTCTCTCTCTCTCATTAGCCCACTCTAGTAAGCTCGGCGTTGAATACTAATTAGCTTAAGGAATACCTACCATTACTACTACTACTACTACTACTACTACTACTACTGCTACTACTACTACTAATGTTGGTGTTTCTGGTTCTTCTTAATAGTTAACCAATAGTATGCATGCTTTCCCTTCCTTCACCGTCTCCCTCTTCCATTCTTCACCCTCCTCCTCCTCCTCCTCTTCCTCTTCTTCCTCCTCCTCTTGACCACCTTCATCCTCTTCTTTTTTTATTTATTATTTTATTCCCTCCTTATTTTTTTTCTTCCTCTTCTTCCTCCTTCTCCTCCTCCTCCTCCTCCTTCATATCTTTCGTTTATATTCAAACAGTCAAGCAATGTGTGTGTGTGTGTGTGTGTGTGTGTGTGTGTGTGTGTGTGTGTACAGTGTTATGCAGACCTCTCTCTCTCTCTCTCTCTCTCTCTCTCTCTCTCTCTCTCTCTCTCTCTCTCTCTCTCTCTCTCTCTCTCTCTCTCTCTCTCTCTCTCTCTCTCTCTCTCCACTCTGTATATATTAATCTTCGCTTTGTGTTCTCTATGCATGGACGCTTTCGCTTAAGATGCATAAGACGGGTGGCGGCCGCACGCGACAAAAAAAAGAAAAAAGAATAGTTTAAAAGTCAACGAGTAATGAATATGTAAGGCAAGGAAGGAAGGAAGGAAGGAATCTATTAAAAGGCGAGTGGGGGAGTGAGTGGGCGAGTACACGTATTTATATATGGATAAATGAAAGAAGTGAAGTTACTATCTAACTAAAATATTTACACACCACCTAACTAAATCAATACAGTAAACACCTATTCCATATTTTCCAGGGATGTCATTACACAGGATAACCCACCACCGAGATTGAGTACATAATTTCAATTGACTGCAAGCCTTCAAACTAACACTTCCTAACTTCCCATGCATAAAACAACCCCTAGTAATGATGTAACCAGAACAGGCTTCCTACTATTCAGAAGAGAAAGATAGTGTGTTCCATGGATAACCCACTACTGAGATTGAGTTCCTGATTTCATTTAACTGCAAGCCAATTCAAACTAACACTTCATAACTTCCCATGCATAACACAGCCCAAAGAAGAATGTAACCAGACTGCATCTCCCACCATGAAGACGAGAAGGATAGTGCTTTGGTAATATACACTCAGCAAGCCTTAAAACTAACACTCAGCTACGCTCCTTCCTTCCTTCCTCGTATAACAGCAAACTCCAGCAGATTGGAAGGAAGTACACTCGAGGGGATTATAAACTGGTCTCGTCCCCACCAAACCCAAGATTACTACATGCACGTTTGGTTATGATTATTATGATTAGTTTTTTTTTCTTGTTTCCATTTTCGATTGAGGAGACACTGTAGTATTTCTGGATAGTCTAACGTTTAATATAATTTTCCTCTTCCTGCCTCGTTTTTCCGTTCTTTCTTTTTAACTGTCTCTACATATTTTTATTCTATCTCCTATTCAGTTATTTCATCTCTCTCTCTCTCTCTCTCTCTCTCTCTCTCTCTCTCTCTCTCTCTCTCTCTCTCTCTCTCTCTCTCTCTCTCTCTCTCTCTCTCTCTCTCTCTCTATCTATTTATCTATCTATCTATCTATCTATCTATCTATCTATCTATCTATCTATCTATCTATCAATCTATCTATATATCCATCTATCTAATTTAATTTCTACACTTAAAAAATCGAGTATACATTATTTTCACCTATTTTTGAAGTACATAGGCTATATATTTTTTCCTTCCACTTTCTCCTTCAATTTCACAGCAACAAAGTTAAACAGATAAACAGGTAGCTATATACAGTTTATAAGCCGCACCTACGAAGCACTTTTCCTATCATCAACAACCCACACATTTGGTACCATTTCTGGACGGTGAGGTGTTTGTTGCTATAATATTTTGCTTCCCTTTTCCTCTCCCTCTGTCTCCCACTTGGCTATAACACTCATGAGGCTTTTCCGGTTTAATTTCCCGCTGGTGGGCGTTTGGTGGGTGGCTCGCGGGGTGGTGGTGGGTGGGGGAAGCAAGGTGGGAGTGGGGTGTTGGTGGTGGGGGTGGGGGAGAACGCAAGGCGGAGGAGAAGTGCTTGAGAAGGAAGGGTGGCTCTGTAAAAGGTCCATTACTGTCCTGTTTTTGCCTGCCTGGGATTTATAAGGTAGTTCATCATGAGAGATTACCTCGTTTACCAGGGCAATAGATAACAGCTTATGCTCCTCCTTTCCTCCTTCTCCTGTTATGTGTTTTTTTCTTATTTATTTTTTTCTATGACTTTTCTCCCTTCCTCTTATTCTTGTTCCTCCCCTCCTCTTCCTCTTTCTACTTTTTTTTCTTTTTCTTTGCCTTCTTCTTCTTCTGTGCTTTTGTTCCTCTCCTCCTCCTTCTCGTCCTCCGTTTCCTAACATCTGTTCTTCCTATGTATTTCTCCCCCTGCTCCTCCTCCTTCTCCTCTTCCTCCTCTTCTTCTCCTCCTCCTCCTCCTCCTCCTTCTTCTTCTTCTTCTTCTTCTTCTTTTTCCTCCTCCTCCTCCTCCTCCTCCTCCTCCTCCTCCTCCTCCTCCTCCTCCTCCTCCTCCTCCATCTCCTCCCTTCTCCAGTATTTATTTCTCCGTCTTTCTTAATCTTTTTCTCCCTCTTACCTTCCCTCTTTTATTACTATTATATATTACAGACTCTCTCTCTCTCTCTCTCTCTCTCTCTCTCTCTCTCTCTCTCTCTCTCTCTCTCTCTCTGTAATTCTGATTTTTGGCGGGAAATGGACAAAAAATCACCCCTTTCTACTCTCCCCTTTTTATTCCTTTACTACAATGCACGCGAGGGGCCAACTATTACTTATACAACCCCTTTCTCTCTCTCTCTCTCTCTCTCTCTCTCTCTCTCTCTCTCTCTCTCTCTCTCTCTCTCTCTCTCTCTCTCTCTCTCTCTCTCTCTCTCTCTCTCTCTCTCTCTCTCTCTCTCTTGCCCTCCTCTCCGCCCCACACACAAATATATGGGGGGGAACATTACCATCTCTGTTATTTCCTCTCGACGCTCAATTTCCTATTCATGGGAGAGAGAATATAAAGAAGGCAACACAGACTCGGCTATCATCGGCTCCTCTCTCCCCTCTCAACCCCTCCTCCTCTCTCCCTCCCTCCCTTCCAAACACCCTCTTTACATGTGGTTTGTATATACGGTGTTGGTTGGGTGATTGCTGTGGACTTTTTATTTTTCTTGTTCTCTTCTTATTGTTCCTGTTACTTAGACGGGAGCGGTGATTACTTGATCTTGATATTTATACTAGTCACCTTTTAATTATCTTTATTGTAGAGTTTAGTTTTATAAGAGAGCTGTGAAGACTCTTGGGCTCTGCTACATGTTATTGTATACTCGCTTTAATGAATTATGTTTATGAGCGTCACTTAATATTTTATCAATCAAGTAGTCGATCAGCCAAGTAATGATATGAAAGTGAAGCAGCGAAATGTCTATAAAGAAAAGATGGCATAAGAAGAATTGGTCGTTTAAAAGAGTCACATCTTTTCATATAGCTAAGGACGACGAATAGCAGTCTTTTTGAGAAATGAGACAATAAAGGACTCATTCAACGAGATGTGGCGGAATTGTTAGAAGGTCAAAAAAACATAAGGCTTTCTCTCAATAAGGTCGATGGCAATCTAATATTTCAACAAAGCGCGGTATTATTATCAAAAGAACAAACTAATGTGCATGTCTGTGAACGAAACAAAGTGTAACCATCACAATCGCAAACAATAAGTAGACAGAGCAGAGAGGTTGTCCTGGCCGCGGCGCTCCCAAGCAACAAAACACAGTTACCAAAACAAGAATGATCAGAGACACAGAGAAGACACAGTTACCGCAAGACACCGTGACCCAGTACAGCGGTGACCAAAACCAGGCCTCACGCCCTCACACCAACACAACACTCCTGCACAGCTTCCCCGGACCAACAAAACATTATCGCAAGCCCTCCCACGCCCTTCACCCCCCCGCCGCAGAGAACAAGTACACAAGATCAATTAACACACAACACTTCTGTAAAATCTCCCCACACCAACACAACATTCCTGCAAGCTCTCCCTCCGCCTCTCACGCCCGCGGTGGATACTTCTCCTTCCCCTCCCTTCCCTGTCCCTCCCCTTCCCTTTCCCCCTGCCCTCACACCCTTGCACACGCCTCACCTTCACACTCATGCTCCTTCTCTCCTTTCCCTCGCTCTCACACCCCTTCACATCCTCCCTCCTTCCCTTTCCTCCACCTTCATACCCCCGCCGCCGCAGAGAACAAGCACAGGAGCAATTAAGCGTCCGGCCTGCATCTTACAACACTTAAGGATCCCTGACACTGAAGAAGCCTCTACCAGGGTGGGGGTCGTCCGTATACCCTGGGCTATGCATGCACGGAGAGGGACTGGGGGTACTCACCTTGTCCGGGCGGCGCTGGTCACCTGGGCTCTGTCTGTAAAGGGATAATAATTTGTATTAGAGTTAAAACAAGTGGCTGGACTGAAAAGAGATGGAAGCATGTTTTTGTTTAAGTTATTCTTGTGGCATTTAGTTCATCAAACGGGTCATTGTAATACAGTAACCTGGGAAGACCAAGCAATCACACGTTTAAACACAGTACAACAGAATGAGTGACTGACACATTCCTCTAAACAGGTCAAAATAATGCATAGTAGATGGCTGGGTGGACCGAACGACCGATCACACGTTTAAACACAACAGTAAAAACCCCAAACAAGAATACAGTAAAAAAAAAAAGCAGCTGTTACGCTTTCATCAACCAGAGCCAACACACACACACACACACACACAAACGGGCAGTGGGGAGGGTAGGAGAGCCGGAAGGGAGGGGATGTGAACCGCCCGCATACGTTTAATCAGTAGCAAAGGTAAAAGTATTAATATGAACACCGGTGAGCCGTGGCCTTTGGAGTTTTGCTACATAAAATAATATTAATGGTTGCGAAATATTTACCAAACGGGCGGGACAGATACATTAGTCAATCAGCGCGTAATCACGGTATTTGCATTTGTATTACCTGCCTTAGCTAACGCGCGTGTGGCCCGGGCAGGAAAATGCGATCAGGGAGTGAATGAAGCGTTGTGGATTTAGCCTTTGTGTGTGTGTGTGTGTGTGTGTGTGTGTGTGTGTGTGTGAGAGAGAGAGAGAGAGAGAGAGAGAGAGAGAGAGAGAGAGAGAGAGAGAGAGAAATGGGAAGTGAATGCAAACACACACACACACACACACACACACACACACACACACATGCAAAAAAAAAAAACTATCATCAACACCGGGCTTTTGTGCTTGCATGAATACTAATAAAAAAATAAAAAAATAAAAACCGTACAAAAAAACATTCATGGAGGCACAAAAAAAAAGATCGATGGTGAGTGTTTCCGATTGACGTAAATAGTTAGATAAATGTTATGTGCATTTAACGTATAATCCATCTCTCTCTCTCTCTCTCTCTCTCTCTCTCTCTCTCTCTCTCTCTCTCTCTCTCTCTCTCTCTCTCTCTCTCTCTCTCTCTCTCTCTCTCTCTCTCTCTCTCTCTCTCTCTCTCTCTCTCTCTCTCTCTCTCTCTCTCTCTCTCTCTCTCAATACTACTTAGGGCGGAAGGGATAGGAAGGTGATGGCGGTGGCGGCGGAGGATGAGCGAGGTAGCGGCGGATAGAGAGAAGGTCATAGGAGGAAGGGGAGGAGGACAGTAGAGGGTATAGGGAAGGCGGTAAGAGGAAGGGGAGGAGGGCAGCGGCGGGAGTTCCTAATAGGGGTGTGTGAGCGTGCTGCCCCGAGAAGGTATGACCCTCATTATACCTGGACACGTGTTCCCGTAATCTAGATTCCCAGAACAGCGCCGCCGCCTTGTTGCAGCGAGGGAAAACAGGCGTCGCCGTGGAGCTATCAACTGTTGACTAGAGATGGTGACAACACAACACAGTGCAGCACGGGGCAGCACAGGGAGGAGGAGAAGGAGGAGGACGAGGAGGAGGAGGAGGAGGAGGAGTGAAGAGAGAAAGCAGGCTGGAAGCTAGAATTGCAGCCATAATATCTTGTGGTTATTAGAGAATAATTATCGCGACAACGCGGACACGACGCAAGGACACAAGGCAGGCGGGCAGGAGGAGGAGGAGGAGGAGGAGGAGGAGGAGGAGGAGGAGGAGGAAGACGAGAGGAGGAGGAAGCTGAGGAAGAGAAGGAGCAGTATGAGAATGAGCAAGAGTATAAGAAAGAGGAGACGTAGTAGCATTCTCTCTCTCTCTCTCTCTCTCTCTCTCTCTCTCTCTCTCTCTCTCTCTCTCTCTCTCTTCCCCTCGCCCTCCGAGTCAACACCGCCGCGGTGGAGGGCGCCGGGAGCCAGGCAGCGGAGGGCCTCGGCATCGGTGCTCGGGCTGCGCCATAAACCCTCCGAAGAGTAATATCTTTCCGGATATTACCCGCGCGCCGTGGCCGGGATGTAAACAGGCAAATTTTCAGCCGGTGATCCGTCCACAATAATAAAAAGCAAATAAAAAGCTGCCAAAAAGTTATTGATCACGGCCCACATTCCCTCGCCCCGCGCCCTTCATTTGTTATGTTGACAATCGATCCCTCGCTCCCGCCCCGGCCAATCGGCGCGGCGCGGCGCGGCCAAGTGTTATGATTCGCCCCCTTCCAGCCTGATGATTGGTCAGCCGCAGCCCTCACAAGGTTGCCACCCAATTTCCTGTCCAAATAATTCACCAGCGTTCATGGGAGGGTCTGAATGCCTCTTGTAATTGGATAATTGTATCGAAAACTGTTGACACAGCCGGCTGGATGGGGCGGGAGGAGAGAAAAGGGGTTAGTCGTGTTGTGATAGCGCGGAACGAGCGAGGCGCGGTAAAATGATGGCCACGGGGAGCCACTTCCACCCTTAGGGACCCTGCTCGTAGGGGCGGTGGTGGCCGCGATCATTTGTGAGTGTCATTGATCAGTAACAGTAAGTGAGCGGCTTCATCCCAACAATTACAGTCGTTTGGGCGGCGGCGACAGTCAGCCCAAAAAGGGGAGTGTTCCTGAACGACGTCACCGCCGCGGAAACTTTGGATGCAGACAAAATTAATGTAGAATAATGTAGATTTTCTCTGTAGCCTTTCGTTGTTTATTGAAGAAAACGAACTAAAGGCATTATATGAGGCTTCGATCTTTTTCAGAGGCACACACACACACACACACACACACACACACACACACACACACACACACACACACACACACACACACTCAGAACATAATTATTTGAAGATGGTGACAGCCAAGCCTTAATTCCAACAGAGTGTCATTTCTGGACGTCTTCACCGCTGTGGGCGCTCTCGAGTGACCAGCGTTGCCAAGCCATTATTAGAAGATACCAGCAGACTTTTACGGCTTATGAAACCCCAAAATACACCAACACAAAAACAACATAACCTGTGTCCCGCGATAACAAATGAGACGCTATTGTGATGCTGTATATAGAAACTAAAATATAATCATAACTAAACTAATGACATTGAATAGAAGGAACACAAATCCCGCAACCAACGATAACCAAATATTTCCCGCGGCGCCTCATCATCTATAGCCCAATCGAGAAGGAAAACCGCGACCTTGGCAACTCCAGCGGCGCGGCTAATCCCCCGAGCGTGATCGCGGCTGAGTCAGTCCCCGGCGGGCCATCACCATAATGTGAATGATACACAGCCCGAGGAACTTAACTCGTTAGGTACATAATGACATAATGAGAAGTGGAGGCGCGGAGATGGAGGCGGAGGAGGAGGAGGAAGGGTAGGGGAAGATGAAGGAGGAGGAGGATGCCAGATGAGTGAGTGACATCCTCTCCTCCTCCTCTTCCTCCTCTTTCTCCTCCTCCTCCTATAATCTCATTCATTCCCCTCTTTACTTAACTTCTTTTTTGTTCCTCTTAGCATCCTCTCTTCCTCTTCCTCTTCCTCCTCATCCTCCTTCTCTTATAATCCCTCTCTTCCCCATTACTTATATCCTTCCCTTCCAGTCCGTCTTCCGCCTAACGCCCCTCTTACCCTGCCTGCCCCATTGACCATTATATAGAAGATAGAACACAGAAAAACAACGTCACACTTTAGAACACTATCAAGACACATCAGGAGCAAATAGATTAATTCATCCTCTTTTCTCTTCTCTCTTCTCTTCTTCTCCTCTCTTCCTTTGTGGAGAAGCACGCAGATGACATGTTTTTTCTTTTGTAATTGTTATGTTTACTTAAGTCTGTCTTCCTTACCATAACATCACTAATAGAAATAACAAACAAAGGGAAAGCGAAAAAAAATGATAGCTGGTTCTTCATTTACGCTATAGATGGGGACACACACACACACACACACACACAAATACACACATAACAGGAAAAAAATGAATGATCTCTTTCTCTATTCTTTCCCCATTCTTCCTCCTTATATATCCAGAGGCTCTTAACCTTTCCCACTTCCTCCTCCTCCTCCTGCGCCTCTCTCAGCCTAATCTTCAGCGTGCATCTGCCCTCTGGCGTCCTCTGACTCGTTTTCTTTCAAAGGGTTAACAAAGGGCGGCTCACCTAACTATTTTTTTCAGCCTTGCGTCGTGAAATAACACGTGATAAAAATGAAGGGACCCACGCGGCTCCTGCTCTCCGTGCTTTCCATTGTTGCCGCTCTTCCACCACACGCAAAAAGTCAACACGTATACGAGAGCAGAGGAGGAGGAGGAGGAGGGAGAGGGTGAGAAAAAAAAAGAATGTTATGACGGTGAGAAAATTCTTATCTTGGTGCTGCAACCGTGACCCTGAACGTGAGTGACTCCGGACGGCTATAGCCCGAGAGGGTCGAGTCGGCCTGTCCGCCTGTCTGTCTGTCTCCATCTGTGACGCGCGGAGAATGGTTGACACGTGACACTAAAGAGAAGGAAGAACTTACGTGACGTGATGCGGACGGACGTATGGTGACGGCTGTACAGGTGACGCAGGCTAGCATAGAGCTGCCTTATGATGCTCCGGGAGGGTCAGCACGTGGGAAGAGCCATCGAGGGAGGACATGTGATGCACTAAACACACTCAGGAAAAAGGGTTTGTATATGTGACGCTGGCGGCTGACACGTGGGGCTGAAGGGGGTGTCAACATGTGAGGCTTACAAGGAGAGTTTACTTGTGACGGCGAGGAGAGTTTAGATGTGATGCTGAGTATAGGAGGATTAACACACTGAAGTAATGTTTGTATGCAAGGCTGGGAAGGAGACTGTACATGCGTCACACTCACAAGCGGGCTGACTGAAATGAATACATGTGATGGATACTAAAGGTGTGAGACTTTACTTGTGATGGCGTGAAGGAAAGGTTAGATGTGTCCCCTGTATAAGAGGGTTTACTTAAGGAAGACTGATAACCCGGATGTCACAGTGGCCGGAGTGATGGGTTTTTTCCACCGCAGGTTCAAGGGTCAATGGGATGGAGATGCAACTCTGTATTTCCTCCTGCCTACGACTTAAACTCTTTCAAGAGGAGGGTATCAGGACACCTCTCCTCCCGAAGCTGACCTATCTTTCGGCCACCTCTTTGGATTCTTTTTAGGAGCAGTGAGTAGCGGGCTTTTTTTTTTTTTTTATTAATGTTTGCTTTTTGTGTGCCCTTGAACTGTCTCCTTTGCTGTAAAAAAAAAAAAAAAAAAAAAAAAAAAAAAAAACGGCCACGCACAGCCATAACAGATGCCCCCAACTCTACCATACCAAAGTCCATTGCTGCGTGTCCTACCCGGCTCTCTTACGACCAGAATCATTATAATAACCTAATGCATCAAAACCAAACAAAAACTAAATCTAAGAGAATCAAACCGAACGTAACCTAATCTAACCAAGCGGCCTTTTTTTTTTCCTTGAGCTGTTTCCACTGCAATAAAAAAAAACCTACCCAAACTAGACATAATTAATCATGGTCTCTGCTATTACGTGGGAACCAGCCAGTCAGCCAGGTAAGTATGGACCGGCTAGCCACCCTCTATATAAAGCTCCTTACGGCACAGGTGTTCAAGGCCTTGCTGCGACACCTGCCAGCGTGACGTCACCCATTGTTCCCTGGGCGGCCGGCGTTCATCCCACGAGGCGCACCTGGATAGCCTGACCCTCCCTTCTGTCCCCCTTTCCCCACCCATACACCCACGCCCACACACACCTGGTCAGCCGTAACTCTCCTCCTATTCATTTGCCACCATTAGTCATCACCTCCTCGTCCCATCGTCCCTGCTAATGGTGATGCTATGAGGTGAGCTGTTCTTCATATAGTGTTGTGTAGTGGATATATAGTGTAATTTACGCCGCATTGTTGGACGTATCACCATCATCATCATCGTTATCATCATCGAGGAGGGGGGAGGGGGGAGTTTGTGTGTGTGTGTGTGTATTTAGTGGGGGTAGATAAGTGTGTGTGTGTGGGTGATTTGCGTGTGTGTGTGTGTGTGTGTGTGTGTGTGTGTGTGTGTGTGTGTGTCCAATACCATTACACAACCCAAACAAACAAACGAAAAATAACAAAAAAACTAATACCCAGACGTGAAGTAAAGCGTCAATTCCTCTTATTTACAGCCTCCTAAAAACACACTTTTTCAGGTCACAAGATTACCGTGCATAAATAACGAGCAAACATTTTCTATCCAAACCTTATTCACACCTGTTATGCTACCTTGAGTAAGTACACGCCTTCCATTACTCTTAAATCAGTGGGTAACGAGGCATTGAGACCAATCTTGGTGGCCATTCCCATGTTAATCCAGGGACGAGCTGGGGCTGTATCCTCAAGCCTTTCGGCGCCCAAGTATACATATCTGACACGGTTTTCGTAGGAGTTCAGGGCATTTCCAGGGGTAGTTTAAAGACCCTGGTGGTGGTTTAACCCTACTTCTGTACCGTGAACCTAAAAAAAAACACTCATGAGAACCCGATTGATCTCCTTTTTGGCCTTTGGAAATAGTTGATGTGCGAGGCGGCGGCGTCTGAGGATCCCGGGGCTAAACTCAGTACATGCTTGGCGCGGGAAACATCGGAGCCTCGCGCGGATAATTGTATCGTATTATCGCGCATGGAAATTGAAGAGGCGGAAGATTACACCCACCTTGATAAAACGACCCGACTCACTCATCACGCGGGCTAATGCGATGATGCTCTCTCTCTCTCTCTCTAACCCCCCTCCCTCTCCTCTCCTCCACTTTCCTTTATCGTTCGCTTCGCATTAACTGATAAAACCTTAACAAATTTTACTGCTCCGCATCACCATAACTATCAGCATCATCATAACTATTACCCGCCCCAAGTATTACTAAATCACCCTCGCAATACAACAAGGGACTTAGAACACACGCTAACCATTACTATTACTAAACCGTTGAATTAACCACTGCAGTATAATATTTGCCGAACCAGTTTTACCCTAAGCGTCGGTTGGTTCAGCCGCAGACACGCAAGAAATCGGCGCTAACTCATTTTCGTTATCCTAAAAGAACAGCATGACTCTTACCATTACTAGATTTACTTGTACGATGTATTTGCCAAGAAGCCACTTTAGATAAGTCCCTTAACGTTCCTTGTGTCTCAGATGGTCATATTCTTAAACGTTTCGACGCCCAAATAAGCTAAACATATTTGACAAGGCTTTCGTAAGAGTTCAGAGCATTTACAGGGGTAGTTTTATGATCCTTCTGGTAGCTTGACCCTTCTTCTCTGCCGTGAACTTAAAGAAACAATCATTAGAACCCGATTGATCTCCTCCTCGGCCTTTGGAATTAGTTGATGCGATGGGTGGAAGCGTCTGACAACACCGACCTCTTACACACGAGATGCAAGACGGACGGAGGCTAATGAGAGGGAGGTGTGAGGTAACCACTGTACTAGACTCAAGTTAGACTCCAAAATAACCTCCTTTGTCTTCCCCATTAAGTGGATTCATCTCTAGCCGATCTTAACTAGCCAGGCTCCCTCTCTGACTTAATCTTCAAGAGGTTCGTGGTGGATGCTGGGAAGGGTTGATCATACTAATAGATCTACTGCTACTACTACTACTACTACTACTACTATTACTATTATTACTATTATTACTACTACTACTACTACTACTACTACTACTACTACTACTACTACTACTACTACTACTACTATTACTACTACTATACTACCACTACTACCAGGACCACCATATGATGATGATAATAATAATAATAATAATAATAATAATAATAATAATAATAATAATCATAATAATAATAATAATAATAATAATAATAATAATAATAATAATAATAAAAATTCTCTCTCTCTCTCTCTCTCTCTCTCTCTCTCTCTCTCTCTCTCTCTCTCTCTCTCTCTCTCTCTCTCTCTCTCTCTCTCTCTCTCTCTCTCTCTCTCTCTCTCTCTCTCTCTCTCTCTCTCTCTCTCTCTCTCTCTCTCTCGGGTGGTGAAACTATTATTCGCTGAGACTAACGAGCCGTGAGCGCCTGACATCGCCCCTCCCCCCCCTCCCTTGAAATGGCCAGATGGGAGGGAGGGAGGGAGGAAAAGAGTGGGAGAAAGGAGGGAGAAAAGGGGGACGGAAGGAGTGGGTGGGGAGGGAGAGGAGTGGGAGGAAAGGAGGGAGGGAGAGAATAGATGGGACAAAGAAGGATAGGGAGGGAGGGAGGGAATATAG
Source organism: Eriocheir sinensis (assembly GCF_024679095.1). Classification (NCBI taxonomy): domain Eukaryota; kingdom Metazoa; phylum Arthropoda; class Malacostraca; order Decapoda; family Varunidae; genus Eriocheir; species Eriocheir sinensis. The sequence goes on from NC_066523.1 coordinate 342,648, forward strand.
AGGGAGTGAAGGAGAAAGGAAAAGGGAGTAAAGAACAAACAAGTGAGGATGGAGAGAAGAGAGACAAAAAGGGAGTACAGGGGCAAGGAGGAGAGATGAGAGACAGGTGGAGAGGAAAGGGAGAGAAGAGAGAAGGAGGGAAGGGAAGCAGGGAATGGAGAGAAAAAATAAGGATTCAGAGAAGATAGGGAATAATGTAGGGCAACGGAGAGGAGGAGAGCAGGAAGGGAGAAGGAGAGGAATGGGAAAGATAAGGGGAGGAGGGCAGGGCAGCAGAGAACAAAGAGAAGAAGAAAGGAGGTATGAGGAGGAGGAACACATAAAGAGGACTTCATATCGAGAGGGCGAGTGAATAAAAAAGAGGAATGAAAAATGAAAAAAATAAACAAAACCCCCCAAAAATCCTGCTAGTAATACTCCTCTCCTATTAGTATCACCTCGTATAAGTCAGCAGAAAGTAACCTATAGGACAATTGTATCAGTTCTAGCATTAATGTAAGTAAAAGTATTAGCTTGTATGAGTTACGTCACACCAAAACAAAGCCAGCGCCGATCTGATCCACACACACACACACACACACACACACACACACACACGGCAGGGCGGAGAGAGGAAAAAAAAAAAGTGACGGCCGCAGCAGCAGAACAGGCGCCTCGGGGGATGTCAACAACTATACAGATGATGTGCGAGATGATGTGACAGCTGAGTGTGTATTGTTCCGCGCGCGTGTGTGTGTGTGTGTGTGTGTGTGTGTGTGTGTGTGTGTGTGTTATGATAAGGTGTGAAAGGTGACAGGGTATATATATGTGTGTGTGTGTGTGTGTGTGTGTGAGAGAGAGAGAGAGAGAGAGAGAGAGAGAGAGAGAGAGAGAGAGAGAGAGAGAGAGAGAGAGAGAGAGAGAGAGATACAGGAAGAGGAAGAATATGCATTAAGAAAAGAAGGAAGAATGAGAGATGAAGATTAGCAACATAAACTAATAAGAGGAAAAAAAATGAATGACGGAAGGGGAAAAATATATCATGAAGAAAATAAAAGGATGAAAAAAGAAAGGAAAAAAAAACCCTAACATTTTGACAGACTCGCAGCAACGAACTATTTTTAGAGCAGAAAAAAAATATTATGACCCGTCCAAGTGAAGGAACAAGTAAGACTGGATAGAAGGAAAAAAAATAGGAGTGGAAAAAAAGGAAAAACACGTGTTGAAGAGCAAAAAAGAAAGGGAAGAGGAGTGATGTGTGTGTGTGTGTGTGTGTGTGTGTGTGTGTGTGTGTGTGTGTGTGTGTGTGTGTGTGTGTGTGTGTGTGTGTGTAAGTAACCTATCTCTCTCTCTGTCTGTCTATCTAACTATCTATCTGTTGACCTATCTGTCCATCTAACAAATTATCTGTGAATGCTTAGGTCTATAAGGAAGTTTAGGCCAGAGTTCGGTGTGTGTGTGTGCGTGTGTGTGTGTGTGTGTGTGTGTGTGTGTGTGTGTGTGTGTGTGTGTGTGTGTGTGTGGGGGTGGGGGGGGTGAGGTGTCTTTCCGGCAGTGAACGCCTCAAGAGGAAAGACAAACAAACAAGAGAGAGAGCGAGGGAGCGACAGAGCACCTTCGCGACACTGGGGGTCACGTTACGAGCTTAGCCGCGTGGGAATAACACCTCGTACTCCTCCTCCTCCGCCTCTCCTCCTCCTCCTTCTTCTCGACTCTTCCTCCTCTTACACTCCTTCTGCGTCTCCTTCTCCTCCTCCTCCTCCTTCTTCAGTGCCTTCTCCCCCCTTCTGCAAGTTGACTTTCCCGATTTTTTTCCTACCTTCTGTATCTCTGTCTGTCTGTCTGTCTGTCTGTTTATCTATAGCACACACACACACACACACACACACACACACACACACACACACACACACTCATAATTATACTTTTGTGAGCTTCGGTAGAGAGACAGATGAAGAGGCTGATTACGCGCAATAAAAATGAGAAAATAGAAGGCAAACACGAAACTTGATGTAAGAGGAAAAGCTAAAAATATGGCAAACATAACTTGGGCCCTAAACCCTTAAAAAACAGGAGGGTGTAAGTGAGTAAAAACAGAAATAAGGGAAACACAAAACCTCCTGGGCCAAAACAAGAGAGATATAGGTGGAAAAAAATAGATGCTTGAGAAAAAAAAAATAGATGTAAAGGAAAAAAAATGTAGATGCAAGAAAAAAAGACGTAGGAAAAGAAAAAGATGAAGGGAAAACAAGAGAGATGTAAGAGGAAAAAAAAGATATAAGAGGAAAAGAAGAATCTGAGCGTGTAAACAAGAGAGGGGCTCGAAGCGGGTGCGGCGAAGACATGACCACAAGGCAACCGCAGGACCGCCGCACCGTCCATCACCCCTCGATTCCCCTCACCCCTCTCCCCTCTCCTCTCTCTCTCTCTCTCTCTCTCAAAGCCACACCGTCCATCAATTCCCCTTCTCCTTACCTGTCTTTTCCCCCTCTCCTCCTCCTCCTCCTCCTCTTCCCTTTCCTTCTCTCTCCTCTCCTCTCCTCCTTCCTCCTCTCTCTCCTCTTCCTCTCCCTCTCTCTCTCTCTCTCTATCTCTCTCTCTCTCTCTCTCTCTCTCTCTCTCTCTCTCTCTCTCTCTCTCTCTCTCTCTCTCTCTCCATTTTCCTTCCTCCTCCTCTTCCCCTTTCTCTCATCCCATTCTCCTCTCACTATCTCCTCTTTCCTCCCATCTTCCCCCTTCTTTCTCTTCTACCTCTTCCCCCCTTCTTTTCTCTCTCTCCTTCCCTCCTCTCTTCCCTTCTTCCCTCCCTTCTCTCTTCCCCTTCCTCTCCCTCTCCCCTCGCCTGACCTGACCTACACAACGCCAAACCCAAGTGTCGAGGGAAGGACTAATGATTCGGCACCTCTGGTCACCGCAAGGAAAGAAGAAGGGGAGAGGGAGAGGGAGATGGAGAGGGAGAGAGGGAGGGAAGGCTAGTTACCAATACAGTGGGAAAGTGGTGATGAGGGAGGGAGGGAGGGAGGGAGGGAAGGGGAGAGAGAGAGGAAGGGGGGAGGGTTTTAGGTTGTCAATCAGGAGTTGGGACAAAGTGAGTGGAATGTCGGTACGAAGGACAAAAGTAGGGGGTGCCACACAGGACAAAAGGGAGAAGGAAGTGCCAGGGAGGAGGACAAAGGGAATAGGGAGTGCCAGGGAGGAGGAGGACGAAAGTAAGCGAGTGTTAAGGAGAGGTAATAGGAAGAGGAATTGGAACCTTCAATTAATCGTTTCATGTGAGTTAATCCTTTTCATCAGTGTATGGAATGGTCTGCCTCAAAACGTCGTCGAAAGCGAAATTATGTGCACGTTCAAAAACCGACTAGACAAATATTTAAAAGCTAACCCTAACATCCGTTATTTTGCTCCGGTCTAACATAAAGTAGTGTTAGCTTAGTCGTCGTGTATGATCTTCCTTCTATCCATATACAATTCCATTGTAGTTTTTCTATACTACATGGTACTGTTCCTTTTCATGCCAGCTTCGGCTGGAGGGACTGGTGGGAGGGGAGGAGCCTTCACCTTTGCTGTCCTGTGTCTCTGACTCGTAGATTAGAGTAAATGGTAGCAACAACAAACAGCCTAGCTGCGACCAAGAGGTCTGTTGCTGTTTGCTTTTCCTTTGTACTCCTTTGTACTCCTCCTCCTCCTCCTAGCACGCAAGCTGCCACCTCCAGGATCGCTATCGTGCTAAATGATCCCCTGCTGCTATTATAAGTCTCGCAGGATAAGAGAAGGGTGCGAGGAATAGGGCGAGCCGTGTACACAGACAGGTATACAGGTGTGTGTGTGTTGGTGTGTGTGTGTGTGTGTGTGTGTGTGTGTGTGTGTGTGTGTTTAGTGGAGTGGGATGAGGAACAGAAGGAGAGGACAGAAGAGAAGAGAGGAGGAGGAGGAGGAGGAGGAGGAATTAAAACAAAAAGAATTAAAGAAGGAGAAATGCTGGTAATAAGCATAATAATAGTAAGAATAAGAAGATAATAATGATAATGGGAGGAGGAGGAGGAGGAGGAGGAAGACTAGTTTTCTACCCTCCAGTCTATATAACAGTGAGCAGACGCGGCGTGATGGACGAGACTCGCTGAGCATGTGGACAAAATATAAATAAATTAACAGTGTAAACATGGACAGAAGAGGAAGAGGCGGAGGAGGAGGAGGAGGAGGAGGAGGAGGAGGAGGAGGGGGAGGAGGAGGAGGAGGAGGAGGAGGAGGAGGAGGAGGAGGAGGAGGAGGAGGAGGAGAAGGAGCAGGAGGCAGAGGAGAGAGCGTGTGAGGTAGGGCAGCTGAGACACAACACGGCGCTCACATGTTATAATTAAGCATCGATACACCCCATTAATGTGCCACGTATTCTTAGCAAGCAAGAGAGCAACAACCCAACATGTACATAGGAACGTGTGGGTGTGATGGATAAAGGAGTGCGGAGAGAGGCCGCGGTGAATCAAAACTGTTTTCAGAGGTTAATAAAAGCACAGAAAAGTAAATTAGTAGTGTCAAAACAGCTATCTCATATTATTACTGGCTTATTGTTGAATGAATGTCAACGCATAGACAGAGAGGTGAGGGAGTGTGTGAGGAGACTGCACAAAAAACATGCTTTCAGGGGTTAGGAAAAGCAATAAACACAAACCCCAAATAAACTACAAAAAAATTATAAAATATGTTACCCATTAAAATAAATAATATAATCACACTGTCTTAGTTACAATAACCTCCTAAAGATCTTACTATGTTACTATGAATTCCTCTGAAGATGTAAAATAACTAATAATAATAAAATATCCTCAAAAAAATAAAACTATTTAGCACAAGGAAGATAAATGCACACGATCTTAAAATGCATAAAAAAGAGACATCATATATGATCAAATATATAATTAATTCTTCAAAATTCAATCAAACCTTAATTTACTGAACGCTGAACAGACTCCCAGAACACACACACACACACACACACACACACACACACACACACACACACACACACACCAGCGGCGAGATCAAAGCGTCGTAATGTGCTCGCTGGAAAAACAAACAGCGATAGTAATAATCAGACGACCAACGAGGATGAATCAACCAGGAAATCTGACGCGGCGGAGAAGCACTTACTGATGAGCTCGTGTGTGTGTGTGTGTGTGTGTGTGTTAGAGAGAGAGAGAGAGAGAGAGAGAGAGAGAGAGAGAGAGAGAGAGAGAGAGAGAAATAACACATGTGGCGATCAATATAATGACACGAGTCAGTCATACACACACACACACACACACACAGACACACACGCACACCCACACACCCACACCCACACCCACAACCACACACCTGGGCCACGTATGTTAGGGTTCACCTGTTGGTCTGTTAATGGGGCGTGACGAAGCATAAATACACGGACAGGGACACTAATCTATCACCTGTATCACGATCTCGGTGTCACCTGTCCCGCTCTTACTGCCGCCACACAATACAACATAGAGTAAAAATAATGAGAGTGTATTGTGTCCTACAGCAAATTATCCTGTAGTAAGCGTGTCACCCTGATAACAAACACTAAAACAATAATAAGAGACAAAGTAAATGTTGACAGGTAAGGACTTGAGGGCATTCCCGCAGAGGAGGAGGAGAGGGAGGAGAGGGAGAGGAGGAGGAGGTGAAGATCACGATAAGGCAAAGGATAAGGAACGCTATATATTGGGGAGACTATGGCCGAGTGGTCGCGTGCGGGCGTTGTGAACCCATGGACCTAGGTTCGAGTCCCATCGATGCACGCTCACAATTTTCAACTATCTCCGAGTGGTCAGAGATTATCCACATGCTGCCCAGATCTTCAATTAACTCTAACTTCAGCAACTTTGTTTAAGTGGAGCACCGGGGGGGCAGTCACCATAAATTAAATTTGCCCGCGCTACCAATGGGCTGGGGTCGTCTAACCGGCGCTATAGACAGCACTTGCAAAAGAAAAAAACGTTGGAGGAGGAGATAATTAGGGAGCGCTGTGTATGTCGTAGTTTAGCTACTTTGAGCAGGTAAATATTGTCAGTTTAGGTCAATTCCGCGGCAATGAACGTGATGGACGAGGCGTCACTGGCGTTCACACCTCAATGGCTTGTGGCCTGATGTAATTAATTGACTCTCAGTACTGAGTGATTAATTCATACCCTACCTAGTGTGTGTGTGTGTGTGTGTGTGTGTGTGTGTGTGTGTGAGTGTGAGTGCGCACGAGAGCGCCAAACACTTGTAGGGTGGCGGTGGCGGGGTTGGTAGGCAGGACAGGGAAGGGTGTGTGAGGGAGAGGGTGAGTGGGTGAGGGCGAGGGTGTGTCTAGGGTTGCAGTGTTACTGTACACCTTTCACTACACCGTGGGAACCTTCACCCGCCCACACACCCTTTAACACGGCGGCGGGGCTTTGAGACACGCCCACCCCGTGTCTCGCCTCGCTGCACCCACCTCCAGGGATCAAGAAAACAGGTGCGCCGGGCCGTGATTTAGTGGCTACAAGTATTATCACGAGACTTAATGAACTCATCAGCGACACATGTTCTGCCTCACAACCTCGCCCCGCATTCCAGGGCGCGGATCAACTGACTTCTCGGCCGCGGCTGACGAGAGGCAGGTCTGGCTTTACGTTATATTTGCGATGGCGTAGTGGCTCGTAATGAGAAACACTAGCCCTCTCCGGGGACGGCCGTCGTGTGAGCGGGGCGGGCTGGGGCGGCTGCTGGCGGACTGGGTCCGTCTTGGGTCTGAGGTCTGGCCGCCGCGTCACCACTTGATACGCCAGCATGCAAATTATCCGTTAGCTTTCGTTGTTACGCTTCGAGAGATAAGAACTTTTACGGAAACTTCCCCATGTCCGTGACGTTGCATCTAGGGTATTTGACAAGATGTATAACCGATAGCTGTTACCAAAGCGTGCAAGGGCCAAGAAAGAGCTGCCCGTATGAGACCTATGTGGTAACCTTCGTAGTTACGCTTTGATAATTATGAAGGTTTACTAAATCTTCTCGTACTTATAGCTTGGTACCTCCCGGATTTAACAAGAAGTGTAAGCAAAGAAGAGTGTTAATCTTAGCCTTTGTAGTTACTATACACTTCGGTATCTAAGAATGTTTACCAAATCGGTCTTCGAATTCCCCAAATGCGACGACATTTTTGAAGGCTAAGTAAAGCAGAAGGTTAGCTGGGTCAATAACTCGCTGCCCTCCGCTGGTTCCCACAGTGGAGCGCCTCAAGGCTCCACCTGATCCACACAGACTGGCCCTCGGCCTGGCAGCCATCGGGGGGTGTTTCCCGACTCGGGTCTCGCGATCTGCCTCCCTCAGGTTACCAAGCTAAAGCAGCCACCCAGGCTCCCTCTCGCTGCCTTCATTAATCTTGGCTAATAGCGCGTCTGCCCTCCGCTGGTTCTTGAGACTCGTCCAACGCCATCTCGCTGGCGACACCCGAGCAATGGCTAATGAGGGCGTGTCGAGGATGCGTTTTCGAGACCTCGAGGCTGCGCTGTGTTTGCTTGATGAGAAGGCTGAGGCGACGCTTCCCAGGATTAGGAGTTTATACTGAAAAATCCTTGTAGCAAGAGATGCAAATTGGATAAATTCGAGTCTAGGAAGGCGATGTGATAGAATTGGTTTACGTGGATGAATGTTATTTAAGTACAAATGTAGTGAATGCAAATACAATTGAAGGTTATAAATGGAGAATAGATACACTTACGAATGGGCAGGAGGGACTGTTAATGGTTCGTAGGGACTACCGTGTGAAGGCCGGCTGACCCCTTATAGTCTCCTTATAACCCGTGTATATACCGGTGTGAGCGGCGCGCGCTGCATGGCTGACAGGCCGTCCACGCGGCCAGTGAATGGGAGACGCGACGCGATGATGAACGATTTGAACATAATGAAGCGAGGTTTAGATGATTATGAAAGCTACTAAGAATAGATGATTGAGCACTCCTACACCTGTATGGACCCGCCCGGTGCATCAACCTTTGGTACAGTAGCAAGAGGACTACTCCGTCGCCCACGTGTCGCCGCTGATCCGCCACCACGCGCCAATGTTCTCACGCCCTGCGGCCTCGCCCTGGAGACGATTTATCTCATTTGAGCGTCAATAGCACGTCCAAGTATAGGTACGTCTCACCTTCCCACGGCGCAACACCACACCGCCGCCGTCCCGCCTTCTTGACCGCTCCACACAACCCTCCACCCACACACTGACAGACATCTCATCCACACTTTCATTTCTTGTTGCGACATTCCACCGCATTTTTTTTTATAGTATAAGGAGACGGAACACAGGTCAACACGCAAATATAATTACTGGAAGGTAGCTTCAAAGGTTCAAAGCCTACTGAGTTACTGAAATTGATTGATGCTACTGTCATGAAAAGCTCTTTGTATGTTAATTAAGACATATTGAGAGTAGGAGAGTTTCATACCCAAAGGCAAAAAAGGCAAGGCTGGGTGCATACGTTACAGCTGCACGTGGCGGCTGTGCTCTCATTCATCCCTTTAGCCCTTCGAGTTTGTGGTGGGAGGGAACCTTAACCTTAACCCGAGACAGGGCCAGTGCAACACCTAACTATATTGAAGGTGGTGAAAAAGCGACAGAACCGGTAAAGCTTGGATTACTGAGAAGGACATTATGTTTATATGAGCCTGAACAGTCTTGTGTATACCAGGGCCTCTTCCACTCCCTCATTGTTCATTGTCCCCCCACCCTCCACTCCCATGAAGGAGAAAGAAGGAAAATGAAGAAGAGGCGGAGGAAAGAAAGGGAAAGAAAAGGAAGGGGAGGAAAATGAAAGGAGAGGTAATAGGGGGATGGAGACGGAGGAGGGAGTATAGAGTGTTGTGGTCAGGTCAAATGACACATAGTTGGCGGTCCTCCCTGACGCCTTTCACACCACTTGACCCGTCGTTCGGACAAACTTTGACGCCTTAAGTGTCAAAAATTTCCCCTCGTGCTCGTTAGCGAGTGTTGGGGGGCTGGGGGGGGGGGGGGCGGCCATAAAGCTGAGGGGGAGGCTGAGAGCTGCTTTATACGACCCTCCCTCCCTCCCTCTCCCTGCCTCTCTTCCTCCCTCCCTCTCCCTGCCTCTCTTCCTCCCTCCCGGTCTCCCTGCCTCTCTTCCTCCCTCCCGGTCTCCCTGCCTCTCTTCCTCCCTCCCGGTCTCCCTGCCTCTCTTCCTCCCTCCCGGTCTCCCTGCCTCTCTTCCTCCCTCCCGGTCTCCCTGCCTCTCTTCCTCCCTCCCGGTCACCCTGCCTCTCTTTCTCCCTCTTCCTTTTCCTATCTCTCTTCCTCTTCCTCTTTTCTTGGTAAGCTGGACAATTTTTTTCTTCTTTTTATCCATATTTTTTAGCAAATTATATTTTTGATACATCGAAAATGATCAGAAGAAAAAAGTTCATAAATAAAAACACAATACATATAATTATCAAAATCATAACATTAATTGAAAAAATCCTATACAAGAGAGTGAGATAGAGATGAATACATAGGTAAACAGATAGACAGATAGATAGACAGATGGATAGATAGACATAAATGGACATATAGGGAGAGAGAGAGAGAGAGAGAGAGAGAGAGAGAGAGAGAGAGAGAGAGAGAGAGAGAGAGAGAGAGAGAGAGAGAGAGAGAGAGAGAGAGAGAGAGAGAGAGAGAGAGAGAGAGAGAAGTGAAGGGCCAAAAAAGAAAATGAGAAAGGCTAAAAAGAAAGTGTGAAAAGAAACGCCTTTCTAAACCACCACCACCACCACCACCACCACCACGCACCTCGCCAACCAGAGGAAACGACCCCCCTTACCCACACCCCCCTCCCCCCCTAAGTTTACAACGCACTGTAAACCAATTGGCAGGTCGGGTCCAGCGCCATTATGGGTAAGAGTGCCACGGCCTTCCGGTCCTCCGCTGGCACTTAATGAATAGAGCTTTAATGAGCGGCAAATGGCTCGCACACGGAGGACCCAGGAGAGGGGGTGAGTGTGTGGGGTGGTGAGGGGGGAGGGGGAGAGAGAGGGGGTTAGTGTGAATTTGTGGAGGGGGGTTGTGTGTGTAGGGAGGGGTTGTGTGTATGTGTGGAAGGGGTGTGTGGGGGGGGGGCGCTGGAGGGGGGAGGGGGGACTGTGTGTGCATGTGTGTGTGGGGGATTGTGTCTGTGTGTCTGTTTGTCGGTCAGTCTATCTCACACACACACACACAAAAAAAATAAACACACACACACACAAACACACACACACATCCCAGTTATCTCCTCAATCACTAAACCAATAACATTAACAAAAACTAAAGCAAAATGAAGCTTTTTATTAAGTAACGTATATTTCTCCTGTATATCACCACCAAAAGTCTCGCGGCCCCCCCCTCCCCCCCAAAAAAAAGTAACCATAGACTAACACAGAGCCATCGACTATCCCTTAAAAATCCCTACGTAAGACTAAATATCACAAAATATCACTACTACTAACAAATATCACCCAGGCAGTCAATACGTGTTTCTCTTTAACGATAACAAGGTACCATTACTCCTCCACTCATCACAAGACCCTAACACGTCCAAATACAAAGAGTTAAAAAGATACAGGAAACTAGATCACGGTCACACACACACGGAGAATCAATATCACCTTCGGATCTCTTTTCCTGGTGACAACTACAAGTGTTCAGCTGTGACGGATCTCTCTCTCTCTTTGGTGATGACAAGATAAGTGATTGTCTCTTCTCGTCACCAGATCCCAACACGTCCAAATATAAAGTGAATAAGAAAGACATTTAGATCAAGGTCACGCGGAGAATCGATATCAGTTGCAGATCTTTGTTCCTTTAATTAATACATATGACAGGAGAGAAAAAAAATAGAGGGAGTCAACGAAGAAGAGAGAGGAAGGAGAGAGAAAAGAAAGGGAAAAGAAAGGAGAAAGAGGGAGAAGAGATGAATGGAAAATAGCATGAAGAGAGAAGTTAGTGGTAATACATACAATAAATATCATCAAATTAAGGAAGGAGAAGAAAGTAAAGAGAAGAAGGAGAGGGAAAGGAGAAGAGGAAGAAAAGAGAGGAAGCGGATAACAGGAAATAAGAAGTCAGTCGATATGAGAAGGGAGAGAAGGAAAGGAGAGAGAAAAGCAAGAAAAAAAAGTAAGTGAAGTAAGAAGAGAGAGGAAGCAGAGGAGAGAGAAGAAACAAAAACACAGGAAGAAGAAGTCAGGGGTCAGTGGCAATCAATATCGCCTAATCAAGGAAGGAAGGAAAAGAAAGAAAAAGGAGATATAATAGACGGAGAAGAAAGAGAAGAAAAAAAGAAAGAAACAAAAACACAGGAAGGAAGAGCTCACCGCTAATACATACAATCGATATCACTAAACCAAGGAAGAAGAAAAAGAAGAGAGAGAGAGAGAGAGAGAGAGAGAGAGAGAGAGAGAGAGAGAGAGAGAGAGAGAGAGAGAGAGAGAGAGAGAGAGAGAGAGAGAGAGAGAGAGAGAGAGAGAGAGAGAGAGAGAGAGAGAGAGAGAGAGAGAGAGAGAGAGAGAGAGAAGAAAGGAACGAGGTAACAGCTAGAAAGGGGTAGAAAAAAGAGAAAGGAGTGAGAAGGAAGGAGTAGAAAGGAGAATAAGAGATGAGAAAGGAAAGAAAGATGACAAGGAGGAGGGAGAAGAAAGAGGAGAGGAAATAAGAAAGAAAGGGACATAGCAACAGGAAGAAGAAGCCAAGGTTTAATTTATACATACACTCCAATCCCACCAATCCCAAGCAGATCTCGCCCCTCGTCACCAATACACGTGTTAAGCAGCGACAGTCTTTCCCTCCGGCGATGACACGATAGCGTTTATGTCCCGGCTCATTTGGGGTCATTAAAACGTGCTGTTGTGGCGGCGTGGAAGGACTGCTTATCGCTTATCAGACGCCATTAACAATCGGACTCAATTGCTCCATTACTCTTCGCTATTAACGGCCTCATTATGTGTGTTGGGACTGATTCATGCACGCTGCTTTGCCAACGTTAAATTCACGGCAGATCGACTGAGGTATTTCCTATAATGTTTAGTAGCAGATTAGGCGATTTGTGGAGGCAATAAATAAGAGATTACGAGGAAAAATTAATAGCAGATGAATATTATTAGAAAACAGAAGTCAAGCTGCAGGAGAGACTGTCGTGGGTCCTATGTTCTTCCTCTTCCTCCTCCTCCTCCTCCAACACATACACACAACCAGCAGTACTAAGTCACACAGATTGACCATAAAATACTTGCATATGACACTATATCAGTCAAGCTTACCGTGTGTGTGTGTGTGTGTGTGTGTGTGTAAGTGACTCCATCTCTTCCTTCTCTCTCCCCCCTTCCCCCTAAACGCAACATCCCCCCTCCCATCCCTCCCCCCCTCCAGCGTCACACGGCCTAGCACGCGTCTTGGGCCTCACCTGCGACACCCTGAGCCGAGTATCGGGCCATCGAGATTAATTTTATTGCAATGTCCAGGTGAAGGGGTGAGGGGGTCCGTGGGGGGGAGGAGGGGGCGGCAGGTGGCGGAGGGAGGCGCCCCGCGGAGCCCTCACAGCTGCGGGAGAGGCCAGCAGCAGCGACCCTTACCTCCTCCCCCCTCCGCCTTCCTCCACCTCCTCTTACCCCCCTCCTGCTTTCCTCCATCTCTCCCTATTCCCCCTCCACCCTCCTCTCTCCTCCACCTCCTGCCCTCCTCCCTGGACCGCTTAACCCTGTGTCACCTCCTTTGTTTTATGCACTGGTCGTTTTGTTTAATGCGAGAGGGAAGTGAATATCGCGTCTTAGTCTCGTTATGCGCCGTGTTTGATGCGATGCGGAAGTCGGTGCCGTGTTTCCTGCTTCATTACACCGTGGAACTGACAAATCATAGGGAGAGCGCTTCGCCATGTTAATGTTCTTTGTTTTCTGCGATGGGTGTGTTCCTTTTTCTATTTTTTCCCGGCGATAGGGAATTGAGTGTTGCTTTTGTGCCTTGGGAAGTGATAGAGACGTGTATGGCGACTTAGATGGCTTACAGATAATAAAAGGTAGAGAGTTGGTTACCTAAACACACACACACACACACACACACACACACGAACTACAGCGGCACACAAACATTAACACGAAAAAAGTATGAGAGGGAGAGAAATAAAAGACAAATAAAAGAGAAAGAGAAAGAGAAAAAAAAGAGGAGAGGAGAAGAAAAGAGAAAAGAAAGAGAGAAAAGTGAAAGAGGAGAGAGAGAGAGAGAGAGAGAGAGAGAGAGAGAGAGAGAGAGAGAGAGAGAGAGAGAGAGAGAGAGAGAGAGAGAGAGAGAGAGAGAGAGAGAGAGAGAGAGAGAGAGAGAGAGAGAGAGAGAGAGAGAGAGAGAGAGAGAGAGAGATAGAGAGAGAGAGAGAGAGAGAGAGAGAGAGAGAGAGAGAGAGAGAGAGAGAGAGAGAGAGAGAGAGAGAGAGAGAGGCCAGAGTCGATAAGATCTATTGGCGCAATTAAGAAATAATCAAATGCCATCGGCGGGACTTAACTACATCCGGCCGCGCTATTTATTGTGACCATTATTCAGCGAGGAAAAGTTTTTCAATATAACTCTTCCCCTTCTTCCCCGTGAACCGACATTGTGGAGGTGAAGGCTGCAGCTACTGAGGCGAGGCTGAGGGAGGTGAGGAGGAGGAGAAGCAGGAGGAGGAGGAAAAGGAGGTGGAGAACAAGAATAAAAAGTGGAAGAACAAGAAGAAACAAATTGAACATGAACTAGAAAAAGAACAAAAATACGAACTAGAAGAACAAGAAGAACACGAAGAACAAGAACAAGATGAGACAAAAAAAAATAAGAAGAAATAGAACAACAAAAACAAGTACATAAGAACAGTAACAACAATAACAATAACAAGAAATAGAACAAAAACAAACACCCTCCCCCCAAAAAAAACATGAACAAGAATAAGATGAGGGAGACAGAAAGACACATATATACATACATACAGACAGACAGAAAGACAGACATTCATACATACATACATACATACATACACAGAAAGACACATACATACAAACAGACAGGCAGTTACAGACAGAGGGAGTGCTGCAGTCTTTCCGTCCCCGCCGCCGCCGTCCGTCACACTAATAAGAGTCATCCACACAAGATAAACGTCACATCGTACGCACCACTGCAAATGACGACGAGACGGCTCAATTACTGACCCAACCCCTTCTCTCTCTCTCTCTCACACACACACATTATTAAACACATTAATCTAACAAATAAGTTTCCGCTGTCTTTTTATCCCTTTCATGAAAACAAATTATACTTTCTCGTGTTTCTGTAAAGATTATATCACTATCAACGTTATTTTTCAGTAAATATATGTGTGTGTGTGTGTGTGTGTGTGTGTGTGTGTGTGTGTGTGTGTGTGTGTGTGTGTGTGTGTGTTTCTGTAGTACATATTGATACCAAAACATTAGTGTAGCAGAGTTGGTTATATTATCTCACTTTTTGTATTACCTTCTTTTATTACTATTATCATTTTTTTTCTTTTGCTGCTATGAAAAACCGGTCTTTCGAAGCACATCCCCTCCGTCCCTCTCCCCCTTCTCCTCCTCCTCTCTCCGTTCTCCTTCCTGTTTCCTCTACTCGGTTCCTCTTTCCTTCCCTCCTTCCAGTCATTCCATCTCCCCTCCTCTCCTTTCCTTTCTCTTTTCCTCCTTCATTTTCTCCCTTTCCCACAAGTCCCTCTTCTACTCTCTCCTTTACCTTATTTCCTTTTATTTTTACCCCCTCCTCCTTTCTTTCTTCTCTCCCATGCTTCCCTGTCCTTCCATCCTCCTCCTCTTCCTCCTCCTTCCTCCCTTCTCCACAGTTTCCTTTTTCACACTCTTCCTGCCTTCCTTTCCTTTCCCTTCCGCTAACTACTACATCATATCCCTTCCTTTTCTCTCTCTCTCTCTCTCTCTCTCTCTCTCTCTCTCTCTTCCTTCCCTTCCTCCCTCATCTCACAGCCTCCCTCCCTCCCTTCCTCCCCCTCTCAGCACTTCATCACTATTGGCAGATCGTAATATTCAGGGAGATGTATAGCGGCCGCCCCTTCATCATCGTCCCGCACTCAGAAAACAACAATAAAAACCGCAGTATGAGGGAAGCAAAGATAATTTTCTCCACTATGGCAGGGAAGCATAGAGATGGTTTTCCCGTGCACGTGTTTTTGTGGGGCCAAAGTCACGGGCGGGATGGGATGATCTGGTAACACACGAATACGAGGAAAGACAGAAGTGGATGTTTTTTGGGGGGTGGGTGGGTGGGTGGGTGGGTGTGGGGTAAGTTTGTGTGTGTGTATGTTTGTGTATGTGGGGGGTGGATATATAAGTGTGTGGGGGGGATATATAAGTGTGTGTGTGTGTGTGTGTGTGTGTGTGTGTGTGTGTGTGAGATAATAATATCAACAAATTACTTTAACCACCACCACCACCACCAAATCACCACCACCACCACCAACAACAACAACAACAAAAACGGATTCAAAACAAGGAAACAATATATATCCACACTAACGACTCCCTCTTAATAATAAAGCAGAACAAATCACCAACATAAATAGACCCACAGACAATCTTGACACTTGTACAACGTAGCACGGCGGAAACCAGCATCGGGAAACACACACAAAGACTCCGGTAAAAATTTATGCTTATTATATGAACCAACAGGTGAGAGATAGTATTACGTAGAGGGAAGGAATGGGAGAGGGAGGGGGGGGGAAAGAGAAGGGTACAGACTGACGGTGGGGTTGCTGTGGGGGGGACTGCTGTTTGGGGTGGGTGGGGGGCTTCTGTGGCTAGTATGGCTAGTATTTCTGCTATTGCCAGTCTAGGATATGGAAAGAGATTAAAAGAAAAGAAAAAACAAAACAGAAAAAGATAGAAAAGAAAACAATAAGACGGGGATATAAAGACAAAAAAGACGAAGAAAAAAGGAAGAAGAAAAAAGAGGGGTTTGTAAGGGCTTTCAAATGACTAATAAACAGATTACTAACTATAAATAAATGAAAACGTCACTGTAAAAGAGGTAAAGACAGTATGACAAATTGAGGAGGAGGAGGAGGAGGAGGAAAAGGGCTGAGGAGGAGGAGGAGGAGGGGGCGATTAGGACTCTCCAAGAAGCTACTAAAAAGATTGTGGGACTGAGAGGAACTGCGCGGAGGCTGATGGTCAGAGATGCTACTGGTGGGAGAGTAAGATCCAATCAGTGATAAGAGAGAAGGCAATGGTCGGAGGTAGGTATGGGTAGGCGAAGGCGTGTGTGCTGATTAACTAGTGAAGGGCGAGGACGAGGTGATGGTAATGGAGGTGATGGTGAGGCAGGTGATGAATGTATAGGAGGAAAGGGAGAAAGAGATTGGCATTGGAGGTGATGGTGGTGGTGAATGATAGCTGTGGTAATGGTGGAGATAGGAGTAGTAGTTGTACGGTTATAGTAGTAGTAGTAGTAGTAGTAGTAATAAAAGTAGTATAGGAAAGAAAAATAATAAAAGGAAATAAAACCAAGTCATATATAAGGAAGAAAATGGAAAACAATCAAAAGAATCGGAAAAGAAAAGAAAAAGTGACCAAAAGGAAAAAAACGAGAAAAAATGAAAGAATATAAAAAAAGGCTGAAACAACTTTGGAAACAAAACAAAAACAAAAGAAAACAAAGAACAGAAAACGAAAACTAAACATAAAACAAACAAAAAAATAACAGGAAAAGAAAAGAAAAGAAACACAGCAGCTCAATAAAGGAAGGGAGGAAGGGCGGCTGTTAAGAGACTTACACGCAGCTGATGACATTATGTACGCGCACACACACACACACACACACACACACACACACACGCACACACATTATAATAAAAAAAATAATAAATAAATAAATAAATGATTAAATAAATAAAAATAAAAATAAAGAAAGAAAATATAATAAGGAAAAAGATGGGGAGAAAAAACGGGCAAACGAAGGACAAAGAAAAGGGAAGATAGAAATTGGAACTTTGGAACTTAAGGAGAAGCTCAAATAAGGAAGATGAAAGGAGGTACAGGAGGAGAAGGGTGAGAAGGAAGGGGAGGAGGAGGAGGAGGATATGAAATTAAAGAGGAGGTCAAATGAGGAAAGAGGTAGGAGGAGGAGGAGGAGGAGGAGGAGGAGGAAGAGGGAGTCATATGAGGAGGAGGAGAAGGGTGTGAGTATCCATGGCGGAGGAGGTGAAACAAAAGGTCTGCATTGTTGTCATAATTAACGTGAAATTGACACATTGTTTTCGGCTGATTAGGAACTGGAGGAAGCCCGGCGCCGATTTGCATGTTAACGTCGCGGCCCTTTGTGCGCCGGCGACTGTGGGAAGGGGAGGGCCAAGCGGATTCTGCCTTAACCCTATCCGATCCGAGGGGGGACAAATCTGGCCTGCCCTCAGGAACTTCGATCAAAACGATACACCTTTTTTTCTTATTAACTCTAGAAGAAAAACAGTCATACAGGAAAACGCAGAAAATTTGAAAGCGTCGGATCGGATAGGGTTAAAGAGCTCCTGCCTCCGAGCCCTCGAGCCGCGTCCCAGTGAGTCTTCTTCGAGGCTCGAGATGCAAAGACAATATCGATGGTTTTGCATCTCTTAGTACGCGGGAGAGTGAGAAGGAGATAGATATAGATAGATAGGTAGATAGAGAAAAGGGAGTTGGATAGTGATAAATATAAGTAGGAGGGAATAAGGTCGGTATTATAAGATACTTTCGCTCCTCACCTCAACTATTTCTAAAGGTCAAAGAGGGGACCAATCGGCTTCTAATGAGTGCTTCTTTAGGCTCACCGTACAGAGGAAGGGTCGCACTACCACCAGGGTCGTAAATCCGCTCCTGCAAATGCCCACAACTCCTACGAAAGCCTTGTCAAATACGTGAACATGGGCACCGAAATGTCTAGTAATACGCAGTAGTAAAAGGGAGGGAAAGAAAAAGGTGTAAGAAATGAAAAAGGGAGAAAGAAAGCTTATTTTTTCACCACTCTGCATCTTTCCTTTACATATCTTTAGCTCTCGGTCTTTCTTTCTCTCCATAATAAAGTGTAAGGGAGAGAAGGAGGGGTGTGTGAGGGAGTAAGGAGGAAGGAGGAAGGGCGTGAGGAGGGAGGCAAGTGGGAGGAAGGCAGACACCACGGCTCCCACACTAGCGGAGGAGGCGGAGGAGGAAGACGAGGAGGAGGAGGAGGCGAGTGTTCACCGGTAATTGGAAAATGGAAATACTATATGGAAGGAGTGGGGGTAAGTGAAGGCTTGGCGGGGAAAAGAAGCCAATTTTACCTTAAGAAAAGTTGTTTACGAGACAATATACGAAACGCGTTACTGAATGGCGAGTCAGAGGTTAAGGAGGCGAGTCATCTGCCTACACGGGTGCTAAATGGACCACGGGGAAAGAAAAGGTTAAAAAAGCCACTCTAACACTGAGGAAAATTACTTAGGAGTGTGGGAAATGACTCCAAAGGGTGAGTTTGCGTGTTGATGAAGTGCTTGGCAGCTTATCATGCATAGGAGGATGAAAAGTACTTAAGATGCAATTTTTAGCAAGACCTCCTCCCCCCGCTACACCCTCCCACTCCCCCTTCTTTCTTCCCATCTCCTCCCCTCCCTGATCCCTTTTCTTCCTTCCACTCTGACCCTCTGCTTTCCCCCACCGCTTCTTCCCCCTCCTCCTTACCTCCTGTTTCCTCTTCCCTCTCCCCTCCCTGACTCCTTCTCCTCCCCTCTCAATCTGACCCCCTACTTTCCCCAACACTTCCTTCTCCCGCTGAGCCCCGCTTCTTCCCCGCCCCCTGCTTGACATCTACTGACCCTCTAACCCACTCTTGACCTCCTGCTTGCTTCCTCCTCCTCCTCCTCCCCCCTATTCGCGACCCCCCGCTTCTTGTCCTCTCAGGAGATCACGGCGAGATAATTGACATTTTCTAATTTGTGGTTACCGTCTGAGTTTGATGGGAGGAGGAGGAGGAGGATGAGGAGGATGAGGAGGATGAGGAGGACAGCTGAAGAAGGGAGGAAAGGAACAGCAGGGGGACAGGGGAGAGGAGGAGGAGTAGGAGAAAGAGGAGAGAGGGAGGGAGAGATAAGACAGATAGGTAGATATAGATAGATAAAGAGTGAGTTGGTGGGTGAGTGAGTGAGTGAATGAGTGAGTGAGTGAGTGAGTGGGTGAGTGAATGAGTGAGTGAGAGACAGACAGCCAGACAGACAAACATACAGACAGACAGACAGACAGGAAAGCAGAGAGAGGAGAGGTGAGAGGGGAAGTAGAAGGATGGAGGAGAAATAAAAGGAGGAGGAGGGAGAGGTGGGCAGTCAGAAGGAGGAACAGGAGGAGGAGAAAGATATGGACTGTAGGAGGAGGAGAAGGGAGATATGGATGGTCAGGAGGAGAAGGAGGAGGAGATGGGAGGTCAGGAGGAGGAGGAGGAGGCATAGGAGGAGAAGGCATGCGAGGAGGGGGAGGAGGAAGAGGCGGATGGGTGCTGGGAAAAATTCTTGCGGGCGCTGGGAGGCGGGGGCACCAATTGATGGCTACTGTCTTGAGGGGAGGAACACGGCCAGTCGCGGCGCCTCAATGGGTGTTGTCTGGCGCGGAGAAAGGGCCGCCAGATGAGGGTGTTACGGCCCTTTGTTGGCGGGGCGAGCTGATAACCATCTCGCCGGTGCACGGGATAGCGAGGACGAGGAAACGCGAGGGAGTGAGAGGCAGGGTAAGAAGAGGACGAGGACGAGGACGAGGAGGAGAGAGAACAAGGGAGGAATGGATGGTATGTTAGGAGAGAGAAAAGAAGTCAAGATAGGGATAAGTACACCAATGAGAGAGTAAGAGGGAAAGAGGAAAAGGAAAAGGAGGAAGAAAGATTATATAAGAGAGACAGAAGGCGTGTTAGGACAGACAAGAAAGCCTATACAGGGATAAGTACACCAAAGAATAAAGTAGAGCTCTTAAACTAAAAGAAAGCTAAGAAACAGAAGGGTCAGAGGCATGAAGGGAAATCAACACAGGAGGAATGGGTGAAAAACGATGTGCAAGGAGGAAGAAAAAGTGTAGAAAGGCGACAAGGTGGAAGGAGGAAAAAGGGAGAAAAATGATGTGTAGGAAGTAAAAAGAATGGATGGAAAGGCGAGGGTGAGAGGCGGGAGGAAAAGTTATGACAGGGGAAAGAGACGAAAAATTGTGTGGGGAAGAAAAAAATATGCAAGACAAGAGAATGAATAGATTAGTTACCCTGATGAAACACAAGAGGCGGGGCGGAAGTCAAAGCAGCTAATGGGGAAGAAAGGGGCGATCAGTGTCGAGTAGGTATAAGAAAAAAAAATAATGTCCGGATAGGGATGATAGGGAAGTGTTGCTCTTAACTAAAATTAATTCGTAAAAAACAAGAAGACGTGGGACATTAAAAAGCAATAGCATGCGTGGAACAACAAAAGCCAGTTCCTTACTTCCATGCTTATGCTAGTGAATTTTGATGCGGAGATAATTATGTAAAAAAAAAAGGATCATAGACCTATACGTAATTCGAGTACGAGACAGCGTATCCCTTGAAACTATTACGCTGTCCTTTACAATAGCATACGGAGAACAACAAAAGCCAGTTCCTTATTTCCATGCTTATGTTAGTGAATTTTAATGCAGAGATAGTTATGTTAAAAAAAGGATCATAAAGCTATACGTATTTCGAGTACAAGGCAGCCATTCCCTTGAAACCATTACGCTATCCTTTGACAAAACACTATATACCTCTGCTGATAAACTTTTGGGCTCTTCTCGGTAACTTTCCCACTAACCCTCCTCTCCCGCGGCCACAAGCACCTCACCCCCCAAACCCCTCTCCGTCCCTGTCCCCCCTCCATCACTGCCCCCCCCAACCCCGTCTCTGCCCCTGCCTCAGCCCTTCCCGCCCCCAACTTTGTCGCTACCCCTGCTCCAGCCCTCCCCTCTTTCCCCCCCTCCCTCCAAGCACACCCCCAGCAGTGTGGTGGACTCTTCAGACACCCGAGCGTCCTGTGGTCAGCGGCGGCCACGAGAAATTAATTGCAGTCGTGTTCGTCCGTGGCACAATAGCGAGGCCCTTCAGTCCCCGCCGCGTGATGTCTCTCTTGATAACCCGACGCGCTCTAAATGGCTTCTGAAGGGAATTTAGGTGAGAAAAACTGCCTTGGGATAACCTGACGCGCTCGTAACTGCCTCTGAAGGGAACTTAACTTACTATAGGTGAAGATGCTGGTGCGAGAGATAACCTGACACGTTCTGAACTGGAGGGAACGTATAGTGAGGATGCTGCGTGGAATAACCTGACGCGCTGAAGGTGATAAGGATGCTGCGAGGGATAACCTAATGCGCTCTCAACTGTCTCTGAAGGGGACTTTGGTGAGGATGCTGCGAGGGGATAACCTGACACGCTCTGACCTGCTTCTGAAGGAAACTTGGTAAGGATGCTGCATGCGATAGATAACTTGACGCGCTCTAAACTGCCTCTGATAGGGAGTTCGGCGAGGATGCTGCGTGGGGATAACCTGACACGCTCTGAACTGCCTCTGAAGGAAACTTAGTAAGGATGATGCGTGCCATAGATAACTTCGCGTTCTAAACTGCCTCTGATAGGGAGTTCGGCGAGGACGCTACGTGGATGGCAAAGACCGAGGCAGGCGAATGGAAGATCAATTTTTATATCTTGCCTGTCAGATTTACAAGTTAATGTTTTGGGCTAGTTCATCTGTTTTCTTGGCATTTGACCTTTCTAGACTGATCTGTGGTGAGGTTTGGTCAACATACAATAATTTTAGAGCAGTGCTTCTCAGACTTTTGAGCCTACGATTACTTTCTACTCGATGTATTATCCTGAAGAGCGATTTCCACGCCACAATCGCATAACAAAGGCCGTGTGTGCCTCCCGTCTTCTGGTATTTATTTGTCCATTTGTGAAGACGTGGCAGGGATTCAGTGAGTTCTTTATCGTGACCCAGAGTCGTTTTATCGGCTTTGGCCTTCCCCCCAGCTGTGTTAGTGGCGGGGCTGGGCGGCTCGGCGTGGTCCGGGTGGGTTCTGGGGCTACGCTGAGGTTTGGGTCGCCTATCGCGGTTTGGGTGCGATGTTGGACTACGAACAGTGATCTCGGACGGTCTGGCCTACTTGGTGATTCTAGTATGGTTTGGAGCTACTAGGAGCTACCATGACACTGTTTTCGTGTTGCTTAATAGATGTGGGAACGAGATTCAACTTCATTTGATGGTAAGAGAAGCCATATCAAGTTAGTTATAGGAGAGAACAAAGTAATGGCCGGAACATACAATTTTTCTATAAGTAAGACATCGTGAACTGAAGTAAAAGAAAAAAATACGATCTATAAAAAAAACAATATCATATGCAAAGGATACAGGGATATATGTATAGCAGAAGACGCACACGCAACCATGGACGGAAAAAAAGGAAAGCCAGACAATTGTATACTCTGACCGAGGGAGAAAGATAGATCCCAGTAATGCCAGAAAACACAATCGTACTGGCGGCCTCAACGCAACCGAGGGAGGGAAAGAGATAACGCCGGAAAGACACAATAAGTACTTAAGATAACACCGAGTATGAAGAATGGTCCGCCGTAACGATAACATGCATAGCTAAATCACCGCCATTATTCTTGGGAGCCTCGACGAAGGGAAAGAAAGACATGCATGCAGGTCACTCTCCTCACGGACCCGATAAACTACGGAAAGAATAAGGAATAAAAAGGAAGATAAGTTGCAGAGAGGAGCGAAATTTTAAAAGAGAGAATGACGGAAAGTAAGAACGGATGAATACTAATGAGGGTGGAGGAGAAGGAAGAGGAGGAGGAGGAGGAGGAGGAGGACGGAAAGAAAAAGAAAAGAAAGGGAGAAAAGGAAGAGAGGAAGAAAAGGATAAGGAGGAGGAGGAAGAAAAGGAAGAAGATAAAGGAGGAGAAGCTGAGAGATAGAGATAAAAACAAAGGTGGAGAGAGAGAATGAAAAAGATACTAACACAAAAACAACATACAGAGACAGAGACACAGAAAAGAAGGAGAGTAAGAGAAAGCCTAAAGGAAAGAAGGAATAGGAAGAAAGAACCAGATGCGATGGGAGGAGAGGAGAAGAGGGAGGAGATAGAGCAAGGCGTGACATCATCCAACACTCAACATCCGCCGCACCGAGACAGGGACACAACACGGTCATTCCATCCCGCCGCAGTATAGGACGCAGCGATAACGGACTGTAAGAGCCGCTATTAGCATACTCGTTACCTGCCATCAGCTCAGGATCTCACTCGTGTACTGGGGAATTTTCATACAATGGCGAGATGCTTATCGGGCCGAGAGCTGGGATGCTGCAGACGTCTAATGTCCCCTTGCAACTGAGGCCGTGTAATGTGGCTTCTAAACGACATACACGATAAGCGATTGACTGAGACACACACAATACAACTACTTCACATGTCATAAAAAGAAGCCTCAAAAATCCATATCCCCGTGCAAAAGAGTCTCGCTATTATTGAAACACCATCTTACCCACACATTTCTGCTTTGCCTTCCCCGCTACCTGTTCATCCCACACTTACCTATGATGACTTATCATTTTCTCCCCTCTCTCACTCCCTAACCCCGCCCCTTACCCATGCATTTCTGCATGGACTTCCACTGACATCCCCTCACCCTCTCCCTATCCTGCATCACCTTTCCTGCTAAGCAATATATATACACGATATGCGAATGACTGAGACACGATAAAAACTGCTTCACATATTGTAAAAAGAAGCTGCAGACGTCTCTATATACCCCTTGCAACCGAGGCTGTATAATAGACTTCTTAAATCATACACGATAAACAGCTGGCTGAATGAAACCCACGATAAGAAACTGCATTCATATATTAAACAGCATAAAACAAGAATCAGGATAACAATCACCTTAATGAACCTCATAATGATATACACGATAAGGGAAGTATGAGAAATATATATAAAGAGAAAAATCACTAAGAGAAAAACGTGAAAGAAAATGACAAAAAAATAGGAACGGATGAAGCGATTGGATTGAATGATAAGATTGGCGATGAAGAAAGAGGAAGAGGAGGAAAAAACACATTATAATATTAACAAAAAAAAACGGCAATACGAATAGCAATCACAGTAAATGAGGTGAATAAAGTCATGGAAACCTCTCTCTCTCTCTCAGTGTCTTTCCCTCACAATCAATAGAAAAATGATAGTAAATGAATGAAAGAAGGAATACAAAGCTATCAACGAAAATACAAGAATAACAATCACAGTCTATAAGATGCATTAAGTCTTGAAAACCTCTCGCGGTGTGTCCCTTTCTTACATAATCAACAGAAAATTAATAGTTGAAAATTAAGAAAAAAACAAGGAAAACAACTATTATCAACAGAAATAAAACAATCATAAAAACGACCACAGCAAATCGAATATAGTACCGGAAATCTCTCGTAATAATCAATGAAAAATAGTTAAAAGGTAAAATAAATGAGGAAAACAAAACTATTACCAACGAAAATAATACAAAAAAAATCTACAGCAAATCGAATGAAGTACCGGAAATCTCTCGCAATAATCAATAAAAAATAGTTAAAAGGTAAAATAAATGAGGAAAACAAAACTATTACCAACGAAAATAATAATAAAAAACGACAGAAAATCGACTGAAGTGCTGAAATCATATGTCTCTCTGCGTCCCTTCCTCACATAATCAGTAGAAGAAAATAATAGTTAAAAATGAAGAAAAAAAAGGATAACGCATCTATTATTATCAACAACAAAAGCTATAATAATAAAAACAACCACAGCAAAGTAAATAAAGTGCAAAATCATATCCCTTTGTTCCCCTTTCTCGTATTATCAATAAAAAAAAGAATAGTTGAAAATCAAGAAGAGGAAAACACACCTATCAACAACAAAAAAAGAATGGTAATAATCTAATAATCTCTGTCTCTCTCTCTTCCTCACACACTCAAAATCAATAGAGAAAATAGCAGTTCAAAAACCCAACCAGGAAATCCCCGCTTGAATGGAGGCGTATATCAGTGCGGCGGCGACACGCGGGAAGTGTTCCTCCTCCCCGGCGGCATCAACACGCAAACGCCCGGATTACCAATTTCATGGATGGAGGATCGGAAACTGGAGAAGGGAGGGCGGGGGAAGGGGAGAGGAGGTGGGGAGACAGGGAGGGTGGGGGTAGGGGAGAGGGTGGCATGGGAAGGGAGGAAGGGAAGGAGAAAGGGGAAGGTAGTGGGCATAGAGGGAGGGACGGGGTAGGGGAGATGAAGGACTAGGAAGGAAGGGAGCGAGAGGGAGGATGGAGGGGGCGAGAGAGAGAGGAAAGGGAAGGGAGACTGAGGGAGGTAAAGGAAGGGCTGGATGGGGAGGGGAGAGGCAGAGAGGGAGGAAAGGATGGGGAGAGTAAGGGAGAGGATGGGGAAGGGAAGAGCAGGGAGGGAGAGGGGAAAAAAGGAAGAAAGGGAGGGAGATGAAGGGAGTGGGAAGGGGATGGAGGGAGGAAGAATCAGAGGGTAAGGAGGAGGGAAGGAAGGGAAAGAGAGAGGGAAGGAGAGGGTAGGGGAGAGGGAGGAAAGGAGAGGGAGGAAAGGAAGGAAAGAGGGAAGGGTGGGAGGGGCGGGGCTACTTGAGAGAAGGGAGGAGGGAGGAAAGGGAAGGGAAGATATGAAGAGTGAGAGAGAGGAAGATAAGTTAGACGGGAAGGGAAGAGAGTGAGCTATGTTAGAGGAAAATGGAGGAGGAAGAAAAGGAACACGAGGAAGGGAGAGAAAAAGAAAGAGAATGAACGTACACTAACACCAGACAGAGGCGGAAGACGTTGGGAAAGGCCTTTGTTTTGCAGTGGACCTGAAACAGCTGATAAATATGATGATAATGATGAAACCTGTTGACGATACTATAGCCGTGTTCAAAAACGTCTCGGCACCTCAGTCCGCCTATTTGAAAAGCCTCTCGGAGAAGTTGCTGGGGTATGCACGGACTGCTTTGTGATCCTTGTGATAGTTTTACACGACTTCTGCATCTTGAACGGGAAAACCACCCATATAAACCCGGTTAACCTTCTCTGTGGCCGAGGGAAATAGTCGTAAAGGAGGTCTGATACGTTTTGGAATATGGACCTCTGTATATATAAGAACATCTAACGGTTTAAACAAAGAAAACACGAGTACTGTAATATGAATCCCACTTTAATATATCGTGTTGAAGTGTTTATGTTCCAAGCGTCTGTAATATGCAGTATACATCACTGCAACGGTTCGTAACAAGCCGTGCATGTCAAGGTAATATCCCGTAATGAGACTTGTATTACAGGGCCACATTTCATAACACGTCGCCTGTTTCCTGTATTCCCCGCTAAAATAACATGCGTGACAACCCGTAGGCGTCGCTAAGGGCACTATCACGCTGCATCTCACGTTCAGGGTGTCGGCACGGGCCCATCACGCCGTCAGCTGTGCGTGGCGCGGGGCGGTGCAGGGGCGGTGATGAACGCTGCTTCGGCATGCACGCGTCGCTATACCTTATTCACGTCCCGGCCCGCGACACAAATTAGGGGACTTAAGGGTCGGTATTCTCAGACGCTTCTACTTCTCACGTCAACTATATCCAAAGGCCGAAAAGGAGATAAATTGGGTCTTCATGGGTGTTTTATCACGTTCATGGTACAGAAGAAAGGTCAAACTACCACTAGGGACATAAAAGTGCGTCTGGAAATGCCCCAAACGCCTGCGAAATCCTTGTCAAATGTGTGTGATGTGGGGCCGAGATGTTTAAGAATATGACCCAAAGACACTTTCACCCCTCACATCAGCTATTTCCAATGTCCAAAAAGGAGATTAATCGAGTTTTTATAAGTGTTTATTCACGTTCATGGTACAGCAGCAGAGTCAAACTGCCACCAGGGTCTTAAAACTACCCCTGGAAATGCTCAAAACTCCTACGAAAACCTTGTCAAATGTGTGTGTTGAGGGACAGCGATATTTCAGAATAGGGGACGAATTTCACAGCCGGCCAAAACTCCTGAGCGTGCAAAGAGCGTCCAGGCATTTTAATCTACCCACTTAAGCGGCGTCTTCCCTGCTGCGTGTTGTGATAATGATGTATATTTACGTGACCCGAGAACTTATGGGTGTGTCTTAGGAAGGCAATTTAAGAGACATAACAGCCAGCACACACTCGTTATTATGCTCAGAATGTTGTTAGTGTTAAGACATTTCATTTTAATTTACCTGCTTAAGTGAGTGAGTGAAAGAGCCAGCCACCCAGCCAGCCAGCGAGCCAGCGAAAGAGAGAGAGACAGACAGACAGAGAGAGAGAGACAGAGACAGAGAGAGAATGAATCACCGCTGACCACCACTAGTAACCATCTCTACAGCCGGATATCTTTCTCCCTTTATTATTTTTGTGGAAGATATAACTCGTGTTTTATCGCCGGGCTCATGTCATTCCAGGGAGCCGCCACCCCCGCCTCTGCCGCCACCGCCCCCTACAAAACGCCCCCCTTGAGGACGTTCCCTTAACCATTGCTGAAGCTCTTTGGAAACGGACGAGGACGGAACCTTTTACTGCCCTTTTCCTGTAAGATATTGCCATTTTCCTCTAAGATATAATACAGTACTAGGGCAAGATTTAAAGTGAAACATATGATCATTCGACGGTCCTTCCATGAACACTAGGAATGAAGGGACTTTTGTTTACACTTCTCCCTGACATTATATCTTCACTAGCCTGAGCAAACGTAACCTAACCTAACCTAACTTAACCGAACCCAACCCAAACCAAGCCTTACCAAACCCAGCCAAAACCAAACCAACCCATACCTTACCAAACAAAACAATTCCAACCCAGACCTCACCAAACCAGACTTAACCAACCTAATCCAACGCTAACCTAACTCAACCCAATCCAAACCAAACCAAACCCAGTAAGCCTCGAGAGGAAAGAGTGCCTCAGCCTTGCACCCCCCCCCCTCCCCCCGGTAGCTGGTGCCTCGGGGGACGTGGCACCGGCGGGGACCATAAAGCCGGCGGTCAGTCCGTCTCGAGGGGCGGAGGACGAGCCGGGGACGCCGACATTACAGAGATAATTGCTCAAAAGTTTGCCGAGGGAGGGAGAGACACAGATTTTATAATGATGACTCTCCGGGCACAGGAAGGAGAGGAGGAAGGGAGGAAGATGAAGGAGGAAGAGGGAGGAGAGGAGGGTAGGAAGATGAAAGAGGAAGAGGAAGGAGAGGAAGAGGGTAGGAAGATGAAGGAGGAAGGAGGCAGAGAGAAGGTGGGTGGGAGATAAGGGAGGGGGAGAGGATGAGGAAGGAGAAGAATGATGGGGAAAGAGAAGGAAGAAAGGGTAATAACAAGAATAATGATAAAAAGGAAGAAGAGTAAGGAGGAGGATGGAAGAAGATAAGAGGGGTAATTATGAGGAGGAAGAATAGGGAGAAGAGGAATGAGGGAGAAATATGAGCATAAAGAAGGATAAGGAGGTAAGGGATAGGAGAGACGAAGGAAGAAGGAAGAGGATACAAGAAGGAAGAATTAAGGGAGGCTGCGGATGAAGAGTGGAAAGCAGGAGCGAGGAAGACGGAGGAGAACTTGGAGAAGGAAGGAAAAAGTGGGTGAGGGAGAGGAGAGGGGCGTGGGAGTCATTCTGTCTCAGCCACCCATTAATAAGCATCATAACGCTGCTATAATGCCCCATCATCGCCCTGTTACTGCCATCACCACATAGCCAACAGCCATTACGTGTGTTTTCCAGAGCCCGATGGACGCTGGCACGCCGCCCCGACCACGCCACACCGCGCCTCGCCACGCTAAGCAATAATTATAAGGGTCAGTTCCATAGTCCAACACAGGGTCATGTTAGCATTACTTTCTACTCAAATTCTTCTTCTCTTTCCTCTTCGCCTTAATCCCTCATGTAGCTTCTCTCCTCTATGCAAACTGTTCCTCCAAACCCAATGCCTCCGATACTAAAGAAATTCTAGGGTGTTTATTCCTCAAATTTCTTGTATACCTTTTCCATCAACACCAAACACCGTGCCACAAGGAATTTTCATAGCATTTCGTGTTTGGTTTGGAATCTTATATTACTTGCTGTGCTGGACTGTAAAACTGCGCAAACGATACAAGGCAATTCATACACATACAGACTGTGCATAAACTATCTCGCCTTCCCTTCATATCGGACAGAGGAAGCGGGTGGTGATTCTTAGACGTATTAATTTAAGAGCTTCACACACAACCCTTGAAACATCACATTAATTTCGTGCCGCTTGTAATCTTTCCCTCTTTTAACCTGAATAAAGAGAGTTAAATTTCCTCCCTGGCTAACAAAGGAAAGGAGGAAGGGAGGAGGGCAGGAGGGCGAGGCGAGTGGTGCTTCTGGACGCATTAATAAAAGAGTCATACACATTCTCCAATACAACAGATTCATTTCGTACCGCTTATAATCTTTCCCTCTTTTAACCTGAATAAAGAGAGTTAGATTTCCTCCCTGGCTAACAAAGGAAAGAAGGAAGGAAGGAGGGCAGGAGGGCGAGGCGAGTGGTGCTTCTGGACGCATTAATATAAGTCATACACATTCTTCAATACAACAGATTCATTTCGTACCGCTTATAATCTTTCCCTCTTTTAACTTGAATAAAGACAAAATCGGGTTTTCTTCTCCTCCCCGGCTAACAAAGGAAGGAAGGAGGGAAGGCTCGGCGAGTGGTGCTCCTGGACGCATTAAAACTTGGGAGCGGCGTGTTTCCTCCTTGCCTTTTTCCCTCCCCAACTCGCCTCGGGGCCCCGCGAGTCCACTTCGCCGCCGAACTTGGCTTTTACTATCTCCACTAACAGCCCATGTCTCCCCGGGGCGCTGTGGCCGCCTCTAAATCCTTGTAATTCAAGCATTACGCCCACCAAATGACGACAATCACAGAGGCGGGGCAAGAAATGGAGAGGAAGGGAACAGCGCCGCCACTTGCCTCAGCGATGCTACAAAGAAATCTTCGTTACACCGTTTATTCTGCGCTGTGGAAGAGGAGGAAAAGGAGGAGGAGGAGGTGGTGATAGTGGTGGTGGTGGTGGTTGAGGAGGAATAGGATGAGGAGGAGGAGGAAGAGAGGGTGATGATGATGGTGGTGGTGGTTGAGTAGGAGGAAGACGAGGAGGAGGGGGAGGTGGTGGTTATTGTGGTGATAATGGTGAACGGTGTTGGTGATGGTGGAGATAGAGGTGGATGAAAAGGAGGAAAATGAGGTGTTGGTGATGGTGGTGGTTGTGGTCGAGGAAGGAAAGAAGGAAAGGGGATACGGAAAATTCTGCTGTACAAGTTAGTTTCATTTTCAATACTTATGTTATAAAGTGTCTGTCTATAATAATGAAGATCTACCTGTATAACTTTCTGGCAAATCGCAAATCAAGAGTGAAGAATAACTTATGGCAAATGCACACAAAAGAAGACGAGTAAATATCTATATCTGGCAATGATGTACCATAGAAAAAATCGAGAAGAAATAAATATAGAAACCACGTAAAAATAATGAATCAATTTGCAAGAAAAAAATATATAGTGAATCACAAAAACAATAAACGTTAAGATATTGCGAGAGGGAATAATAAAAAAGGCAAAGGAAATGCAAATATGGAAGCCAATCAAGAAATAAATTTGTTGAATGGCGTATAAATGAATATGCAAATAAACACTAATAAAGTCATTTGTAAAAGGAAGATGTGCATGGTGAATGGAGATAAGAGAGTGTAGTAGATTAACGTGAGATAGAGAAGATGAATATTGAGATAAAGGCTGATAAACAAATAAATAAATAAATAGATAGATAGATAGATAGATAGACAGATATAGATTGTACCTTCAACCGATACGACTTAAAAAATATGAAATAAACTTACCAAACAGAGAACAGATGTATATTGAGAGAAGCATAATTAAAGAGAAGATGAATATGGAGACAAACACCCATAAAAAAATATATAGAAAAACTGTACCTGAGATTAATACAGTTTAAAAAAAAGAAAAAGTAATGTAAAAAAAAACAATAGATAAATATGGAAACTAGCTCTACAAAAAAATACGTATGCAAAAATGAGAAAATAAACTGATAAAAAATAACTTGGAAACAAACACTTATAAAAAAAATCAGCAAACAAAAATAATGTAAACAAAATAAATATAGATAAAAAAAATGAAAAAACAAGTTAAAGTGAGCACGAGTAAACGCCCCGCGGCCAGGCACTCACTAATAAGGAGGCGAATTATTACTTTAGGGCAGCGGCGGGCCTCGGGGACACACCTGGGCGGGGAACACACGGGAGGGGCGCGCAGGTAAATGAGGAGGGCCATCAGGGCATCATTGGGCGAGGGGAGGCGGGTGGTGGTGGTAGTGGTAGTGGTGGTTGTGGGTGGTGGGGGGTTGGGTGGGTAGGGGGGGGTCTGTGTCCCGTACAACAGCGATCATGAAGCACTTTGCGAGTAGGTGCTAAGTGCCGGCCTGTCATCACCCATTCTTTGTTTACACCTTTCTTTTGCCTCCTCCTCGTTATCATCATTCTTGTCTCTCTCTCTCTCTCTGATATCGTTCCCTTCCTACGTAATCTTAATCTTACATTTATTATCCTCTTCTGTACCCACACCCACCTTCCTCCTCTTCCTCCTCCTCCTCACTCAGCATTCCACCTGCTTCCGGGGTGGATTCTTCCCTCTTCCTCCTCCCCCCCTTAAACACTTACATATCCCTTCCCCTCACATGTCCATATCATACTTCCTTCCCCTTCTTCCTCCTCTTACTCCTCCTTCCCTTCCTTCTCCTACTCCTCCTCCAACTATTACTACTCCTCCTCGTCCTATCTCCCTACATTTCTCTACCACACACATTCCCTTCTCTATACTTTTTCCTCTTCCTCCTCCTCCTCCTCCTCCTCCTCCTCCTCTTCTACTATGGGCACCAAACAAGAGAGCTATAGAAAGTAAAGTCACATTCTCTTCCCTCTACTTCTTCTTCCCCAACCTCCTCCTCCTCCTCTTCCTGCTCCTCTTTCTCCTCCTCCACCACACAAGGCGAGGTCATTATGGGTGGAAATGACCTGCGGCGTTTATGAGGAATGGACGACTATGCAGCGGCCGGCGAGGATCGGGGTCGTTAAATACAGATATACGACGTGACTCTCGCTGAATGGTAATGTGAGGGGGGACGAGGAGGCGGCCGGAAGAGTCGGAGGAGGGAGGGGGTGAGTAGAATGGGGGGTTTTGTGTGTGTGTGTGTGTGTGTGTGTGTGTGTGTGTGTGTGTGTGTGTGTGTGTGTGTGTGTGTGTGTGTGTGTGTGTTTCTGTTTTCATTAATTCTTCCAAGGCATTTCATTTTCATTCATCCTTTTTTGTCATTCTTGTATTTTTTCAGTACGCAAATGAATGCAAACACACACACACACACACACACACACACACACACACACACACACACACACACTCACAACCCCGTCCCTCACACACTGACCCCCCCCCCCCCAAACACACACTCACAACCCTGCCCCCCATTCCTCCCACAGACACAACCCCTCTCCCCCCTCTCCCCTCCATACACAGACACAGGTGACCTCCATAAAGCAACGTGACAATGGCCCTTACTTCCCTGCCTTTCCCGCCTCGAGCAGCGACACGCGGGAATAAGTCATCCCCGCACAATGCCTTCAGACCCATCGCTTGCTTGCTTTATGATACGGAACTGCCGCGGCGCTTCAATCATTTCTCTCATATATATATCCATGCATTTTTTACCGCCTTTTCTTTCATCTGTTTTTCTCCTCCCTTGTTTTTTATTATTTTGTATCCATTTTCTAGTTTATTTTCCTCCACGAAAAATAACGGAATCACAAATTTATTACAAGTTCCTCTCATACGTCAGTTCTTTTTTTTTTCTTTTTTGCTTCTACTTTACTGTCCTCCTTTTGTTCAGTTTTCTTTCATCCCTTTTTCTATCAGTAACTTTTTGTATGTGGCGAAACTACATCTTCCTTACGAGTACATTATCATATTTTTAATTTCTCTTTCATCCCTTTCATTATATTATTTTTTTTCTTGTATGTGACAGAACTACCACTCAGTCTTCCTGCCTTACCAGTACATACATCATTACCTGTCTCCTACTCTTCTTTCCGTCCCGGCCGTTGCTCCATTACCTAACGCTTCCCATGCTGCAACCCTTACTTAGCGCCTCCCTAAATTACCACCCTGTCCCGCGTATAGTGAGGGGCAGGAAGGGGAGGAAGACCCGGGCAGGTGAGGCTTGGGGTATAGCTAGCGGCCTCGCACACACACACACACACACATCTGAGAGGGAGGGAGCGTCTCATTAGCGGCCCTAACGACTATGATCCACTGAAGGAAGGCGACACTATTGGAAGCTTTCTTTATCAACGACGACGACAGTTCTGCTTTACGAACAATTGATTCAAGTTACTATTCGGGAAAACGACACTGGAAAGCTTTTTTAAATGACGACAGTTTTTGCTTCACGAACATTTACTTCACGTTACTACTCGAGAAAACGACACAGGGCTTTTGCGTCGACGACAATTTTCGCTTCAAGAAAATTATATTCACGTTGATATTCTGGCAAATGACACTATGGGATAATTTCCTTAGCGACGACGACAGTTTTGCTTTACGAACAATATATTTACGTTAAGATGACACACTGGGAAGATATCTTTAGCGACAACGACAATTTTGCGTTACGAACAATTGATTCACGATGTTAGTTTTTTCTTCTTGTTGTCTAAGAGTAAGACTGGGATTATGTGAAGTTGAATCTCTTTGTATATGTCTCATTTTTTTCATCTCGGCATTATTTCTCGGCTACCATACCTTTACACATACATACATACATACATACATATATACATACATACATACATACAAACTATACAGCTACCATCTCAGTCATCCTTTTCATGCTTTCTTCAACGCTTTCGGAACTCCCTTTTTGCATTCATGAGAGAAAGATATACCTACTCAATTTTACGTTCGCTTGTATTTTTTTTTTAAGGGTCACAAGTCAGCGCCATACAACATAAAGACGGCAACATAACACTGGTGAAATATAACGGCACTAAGAAGCAAGGAACAAGTCTACTTCGATCACCAGGCAGCGTTGAAGTCTTGGCTGTATACGAGGGGCTGACAATTATCCAAGTTTATGTTCTTTCGTTCTTTTGTGTGGGAAGCGAATAATTGAAACGTCACAGCGGATAATAGTCAGTTAGGTCCGGTGACGCAATCCTGCCGTAAAGAACACAAGACACAAGGTTACTTTCTCTCGCTGGGAGTTGCATTTTTCATATTCAGGAGGACGGTCGTTATTTGTGTATATGTCCGCTTTCTTCCTTTGTCCATGGAGCAAATTCTAGTGCCACAAATAACACAATAAGTGGCTTGGATGACGCAATTTTTGAGAATATCTAAGGAAAACGTTACTTATTAATATACCACCAGGAGTTATAATTTCCAGGCATAAAATACAAGAGATCTAAATATAGGACAAAGTCTATTCGGTATAAAATAGTAAACGCAGCAGCGACTATTATTACCAAGGGCTGCAGATCAATGTCGCAACCTAAAATAATCTTGAGAAAACCTAAGAAAATTGTCACTTATTTATATACAACCAAGAGTTATAATTCCTAGGCTTACAAGGTTCCAAGTACAGGGTTCATTCATTCTCTCTACGCTAAAAAAACAGATAATGGTGAACGCAACTCCTTCATAACATTACCAAGAGATGCAGATACTTCTCTATCGTGGCCTACAATAAAAGTACACTAATTTACACCCCTCTTTTCTCTTCGCTAAGGATCAGGATATATCTATCTCTATTCTCTTTAAATAGAATAAAATAAAGAGTACGCGCAACTCCTACATAACATTACAAAGAGTCGCATTTAGTCCCCCGTCGCAGTCCACAATAAAGGTTCACTAATTTACAGCCCTCCTTCCTCTTCGATAAGGATCAGGACACATAATTCTTCATTACCTAAAATAAAGGTGAACGGCTCTCCTACATTACATTACCAAGGTGCAGTTAGTTCTTTATCGTGGTCCACAATAAGGTACACTAACTCATACCCTCCCTTTCTCTTCGCTAAGGATCAAGCTACGTATTCACTAAGGAAAAAAAGAAAGTGAACGCAACCGCTAAATAACATTAACAAGAGGTCGCCTGTCGTGGCCTAGAGTAGAGGTATGATATATATAGACTAAATTTCGCATCTCCTATCTCTTCGCTAAGGATCACGACACATCATTCTCTATTCCCTAAAAGAAGAAACAAAAAACAGTGAAAGCAACTCCTACATAACATTACCAAGACATGCAGTTAGTCGCCTGTCATGGCCTACAGTAGAGGTATATACACTAAATTTCGCATCTGCTTTCTCTTCGCTAAGGATCACGACACATCATTCTCTATTCCCTAAAAGAAGAAGAAAAAAAACCCCAGCGAAAGCAACTCCTACATAGCATTACCAAGAGATGCAGTTAGTTAGTCCCCAGCCACAGCCTAATTTACGCCCCTCCTTTCTCTTCGCCAAGGATCGGGTTACCGGCGCATAGTTGAAGGCGGCGACACAATGACACAATCTTATTTACTCCCTCCGGTCGGCCACTCGCGCCGCGCTGGCCGTGCAGTAAATAGGGGCGTCGGGTGATGGAGGGGCCAGTTGTTCTGTAATCAGCAAAGAGGGATGATGCTGCGTCCGCCATAACGGAAACACTTGTCAACACTAAGGGACGGGGGGTGAGGGAGAGAGAGAGAGAGAGAGAGAGAGAGAGAGAGAGAGAGAGAGAGAGAGAGAGAGAGAGAGAGAGAGAGAGAGAGAGAGAGAGAGAGAGAGAGAGAGAGAGAGAGAGAGAGAGAGAGAGAGAGAGAGAGAGAGAGAGAGAGAGAGAGAGAGAGAGAGAGAGAGAGAGAGAGAGAGAGAGAGAGAGAGAGAGAGAGAGAGAGAGAGAGAGAGAGTACAGGCAGGTGACGATAACGGGGATGTCAGAGCGAAAATATTAAGTATCGTGCAATTTATGGCTTAAGATGAGGTACGTGAGGTGATGGATGCTGAGGAGGAGGATGATGATGATGATGATGATGATGAGGAGGAGGAGGAGGAGGACTATAAAAAAAGAGTAGGATGAGTAGGAGTAGGAGTAGGAGGAAAAAGGTGAGTATATCTAAATCCATGAGGAGGAGGAAAAGGAGGAGGAGAATGAGGAGGAGGAGAAGTGCATTAAGAGAAATAGGAAAAGAACAAGGAAAAAGAAGGAAAATCATGAGTAGGTATAGGCGGGGCAGGGAGAGGCCGAGCAAGGGTAAACAAGGTAATACAGGGAGGGTCAGAAAGGGAGATAGGGAGCAAGCAAGTCTCCTCCCCCGGTTATATATTCTCCATTAATAAATTTTCTCCTCCTGCCACACAATTGATGAAAGGAAAAAAAAAGCCGGGGCAAGGTGGCAGAGGGCAGGATCAGGTGTAAAGTGTCGAAGAGTAAAGAGGAAACAACCGGAAGGGGCAGATAGGGAGTAAGAAAGATGGGGCAGGGAGGACAGGGAGGACAGTATCGGGGCAGGAGAGGAACTATATAGGGGAGGCAGGGAGGTCAGACATGGCAGTGCAGGGCAGGGAAAGCAGAGCAGGCGAGGCAAGGGCAGGGTCTTGGGGCAGTTTCCAGGCATGGAGGTCAGGCAAGACAGGGCATGGCGCGGCAGGGTCAGGCCAGAGAGGGGTGGGCTGGGCAGGGCAGGGTCGGGCAGGGAGGACAGGGCAGGGAGGACAGGACAGGGCAGGAGAGGTCAGAGAAGGCAGAGCAGGGAGCAAACAGAGCAGGGCAAGAAAGAAAGGACTGGGTCAGAGAGGATATGTGCAGGGCAGGGCATGAAGGGCAAGGAGGTTTGGGGAGGCCGGGTCACAGAGGGCATGGGCAGGGCAGGAGAAGGCAGGGCAGGTCAGGGCAGGGCAGGGCAGGGTCTCGGGTCAGTCTCTGGAGTGCAGTAAAGCCGGCGTTGTCGCACCCACTAAGTGAAGGTTAATGAGGACGCAATGAGCCCATCAGCGGGAGGCGCTAATGGGCTTGGAGGGGGAGGGAGAGGAAAGGAGAAAGAGAGGGAGGGAGAAAAATATTTACCCATCAGGAATGCGTCTGTCTCTTCATCTGTCTTCTTGTCTCTAACTGTCTGTGTATCTGTCTGTGTCTGTGTCTCTGTCTTCTTTCTCTCTTGTCTATCTCTCAGTCTGTGTCTGTCTGTCTGTGCGTCTGATTGTATGTTTGTTTCTGTCTTTTATGTCTTAGTCTATCTGTCTCACTGCCTGTCTGTTTTCTATCTGTCTGTCTGTCTGTCTGTTAGTGATTTTAGCTTTCAGTACTTTCTGTCAACCAGGTTCTATGCATTTTCAGTGAGTTATTTTACTTTCTCTCTCTCTCTCTCTCTCTCTCTCTCTCTCTCTCTCATACCTTCCATCACTTCACCCTCCATCTCTATCCCACCTGCCATTAACATTGTCCTCCTCCTCCTCCTCCTCCTCCTCCTCCTTCTGCTCCAGCCGACCTCGTGTGGCGGCAGAAAATGATAATAAAAAAATAATAGCATACAAAACGTTACTTCCGACCAGCAGCGGGAGGGACAGCGGGGCATTTATAGCCGTTTAATGTCCCTCGGTGAAGCGGACGATGAGATGTGTTGAGTTGTTGAGGTCGTTCCCTTCCTTTCCTTCCTTCAGCTGTTCCTTTCCACCCACGGACGAGTGTTATGTATGGGAAACATGTATACGGCCTCTGTCTGTCTCTGTCTCTATCTATCTATCTATCTATCAATGTGTCTGTGTGTGGAAGAGTTAGTATGTGAGTGTAAAGCAAATAGGCATATTGGAAAGAGAGAGAGAAAGAGAGAGAGAGAGAGAGAGAGAGAGAGAGAGAGAGAGAGAGAGAGAGAGAGAGAGAGAGAGAGAGAGAGAGAGAGAGAGAGAGAGAGAGAGAGAGAGAGAGAGAGAGAGAGCGTATAATATACCCTTATCTTTCCGTAAAATATAATAACGGAGAGCATTTTAATGTCGCTATTATTTTCCCTTAGACGTGCAACGCTTTCCGACAATTAACGAAACAGCTGATGCGTGTGTGTGTGTGTGTGTGTGTGTGTGTGTGTGTGTGTGTGTGTGTGTGTGTTCTATAAGATAATTAAGGCTTATTTTCACTGAACTAGATAATTATTTCCTTTGATAACAGAAAAAAATATATAAATAGATGAAAAATAAAACTTGCAGGTTCTATAAAAAAAAACATTACAGACACACACACACACACACACACACACACACACACACACACACACACACACACACACACACATGCAGCCTGTTATTGACGCTCAAATGTCCTGTAATTACTAAGCGCTCCTTGTACGACTTCCTGCATGGCGGCTGGGTGGGATATGTACACACACACACACAAACACACACACACACACACACACACACACACACACACACACACAACACACTTTTTTGATCCATTCAATTCCCTTGTTTAAGTCCTTTGAGAACAGTGAGGCTGATCGCTCCTCGCTATCCTCTCTGTCTTTCCCTCTCCCCTGTGTCGACCTGTCTGCGTACCCCTCCCGCGCCTCTCTCGTATGCACGGCGCCCCTTGATGCATCAGGAAGACTTGATTCTCATCAACAGTGCACGCACCACGCTGCTGCCAACACCTGCACCTGGATCTAGCTGGCACCGTGCCGCCGCGACCCACAGCGAAGCAGAATGATTTCCTTTCTCACCTGCCTCCACAAATCACCGCAGCCGACAGTTACATTATTGTGAATGAGGAGGCGCCTTGCTTTTATGAGTCCGCCGTAACCGAAGGGAAAAGAACCAATGGCGGTGTTCGTTTCATCCAGACAGAGGAACATGTCCAGGGATGATCAAAAATGTTTCGGATGCGTCTGATCTTATCCATTAAAATTACTAGAAGAGAGGATGACTTTTTGTTAGTATGTGTTCTAGGTTAAAGGAAACAAAGAGGAAGTAAAATTTGTGAGGTCGAAGTTATTAAAAGAAGAGTTAACATTAGCAAAGCGGCTGTTTCAGAGTTTACAAGTGAAAGAAACTAGGGAAATAAAATATTTCTTAACTCTCACTACAAATATGGACTGCATTGGGATGACATTAAGATAAGTCCTTTTTACTGAATTATTTTCCCACGTTTGTGAAGATAAATAAAAGTTGTAAAAGATGAAATTCTAGGAAGTAAGGAAAGGAGCAAGGAAAAAGGAAAGAAGTGATGGAAATGCTTGAAAAAAAAAAAGAGAATCGGCAAAACATGATATTAGACAGGAGGGAAATGTTGCTAATTTAGTGAACGTGTTGGCAGAGGAAACCACGGCATGCGAAGTGTACGAAGGAAAAGGAAGATGCGAGGAAGAACTTAGAATAAAATATGAGAGCAAGCAAGCCATGATTAGTAGGAGAGAAGTGCTGATTTCATGCGAGGTGATGTCAAGAGAAGCCGCGAGTTTGCAAGGAACAAAGAAAAAGGAAAACTGGGATGAGGAGCTTAGAACAAAATATATGAGAATAGATTGAGCAAGATAAATAGAAGATACGTGTTGATTCCGGGCGAGGCGTTATCATAGGGAACCGCTGGGAGCAAGGTACGACGGAAGAGAAAAACGGAAAATGGGATGACGAGCTAAGAATAAAGTAGAGAAATAGGATTGTAAAAAGACGCCAAAAAATAGGAGATATATGTGTTGATTTCGTGCGAGGCATTGTTAGAAAGAGCCGCTGAGAGGAAAGTACAATTAAAGGATAAAGAAAAAAATGGAATGAGTTGCTTAGAACGAAATAGAATAGGATAGGAAAAAAGACATAAAAAATAGGAGATATATATGTGTTGATTTAGTGCGAAGTGTTGTTAGAAAGACCCACTGGGAGGAAGGTACAGAGGAAGAAGACAAAAATGATAAGCAGAGAGAAGTGTTGATTCCATGCGAGGTGTTGTTAGAAAGACCCGCGAGTTTGCAGGATACAAGGAAGAAGCAGAGTAGCAACCGAGGGGGAAGCGTCGGGATGGGTGGGTGGGGGTATGAGAGGGGAAAAAAATAAGCAAGAAAAATGAGAAAAGATCAGAGCGAGGATGTTATTCAAAATATTATTGTGTTTCATCGTATGCAAGACAGTGATGTATTGCGTTCACACCCCCGGGACCTTCTCTCTCTCTCTCTCTCTCTCTCTGTGTGTGTGTGTGTGTGTGTGTGTGTGTGTATGTGTCAGTCAGTATCTACACTTACTTTTACACGATTGAGAAGTCAGGTCAGAATTGAGGACTGACGGCTTGTGATTGAAGAGGTGGTGGTGGTGGTGGTGGTGGTGGTGGTTGTGGTGGTGGTGGTGGTTGTGGTAGTGGTTGTGGTGGTGGTGATGAAATATTCCCTCAAGTTCACTTTATCCATAGATCTTTCAAAACAGAGGTAACAAAAATAAAAAAATAAAAAAAACAAGAAGAGGAGAGAAGTAAAGAGTCAGAACAGGAAAAAGACGAAGCAGAGAAGGAGTAGGAAGTTATCAGGTAAAGGATCATATGTTAAGTCATGGCCCTCACCTGCTCTCTCTCTCCCCTCCTCACCCCCCTCAACCCTCTCCTCGCCCCGACACACCTGCCCTCGCCCTCACCTTCCGGGGTTTCACTGTACATAATCCCGCGGAACAGCGTAACGCATTTCTATTTCGTTATATCTGTTGGCGACGTTTCTTTTTGCGGCTCTGCGCTAAGTTACGGCCGAGGTTAGTGATGTTGTTGTCCTTTGCACGAATACGATGTGTTTATAAAGGATGGTAGTGTTGGATCCGAGGGAAGAGAGAGAGGGAGAGGGGAAGAGAACAGCAATAAGGAACGAGAAGAGAGGAAGAGAAAGGGTCGGAAAGAGGACCAAAGGAAGAAAGAATAAAGGAGAATAGGAATGAGAAACGATAAGAGAAATGAGGGGAAGAGAAGGAGGAAGATGAGAATGAAAATGAAGGAAGCAGATTCATATGATACGCCGAGTTGGGCTGGGAGGGAGGAAGAAGGAGGAGGGAGGAAGGAAAAGGGAGGGAAAGATAAGGGAAGAAAAGAGAAGCGAGGGAAAGGAAAAGAAAGGGTTGAATTGAGAGAGGAAGGCAGACGTAGGGAAGAAGTGAGGGAAGAGAGCGAAGTATAGATAAAGAAAGGAGGGGGGAGGGAAAGGGAAGGGAGGAAGGGAGTGGGAGCATATGATACGTAGAGAAGGATTGGGAATGAAGGTTGGGAGGTAGGAAGAGAGATGGAGGAAGAGGGAGGGAAATATAAGAGAAAAGAAGGTAAGGGAAGGAAAGGAAACGAAGGGGAAGGGAAAAGAAGGAAAGGGAGGGAAAGGGAAGGGAAAAGAAGGAAAGGGAGGGAAAGGGAAGGGAAAAGAAAGAAAGGGAAGGAAAGGGAAGGGAAAAGAAGGAAAGGGAAGGAAAGGGAAAGGAGGGGGAGAGAAGGGAAGGGACGAAGGCGGATAGGATGACAAGAAAAAGTATGAAAATGAAAGGAAAAGTAGATAATGGAAAGGGAAGGAGAGAGAAGAGAAAGGAAGGAAAGGGAAGGAAAATGAAAGGAAAATGAAAGAAGCTGGTATACATATGATTCCCAGAGTTTAATTGAAACTTGGAAGGGAAGAGGAGGATGGGGGAGTGAGGAAGAGGGTGGGACAGATAAGGAAAGGGAGAGTAAAGCAAGGGAAGGGAAGGGAGGCAGGAAGCTCTTTGTCCCTGTAAACAACTAACAACAGTCCTCATTGGCTGGAGTTCCTCTGTAATGTATGCCGGGGAGAGCGGCGAGGCG
This sequence comes from Eriocheir sinensis, assembly GCF_024679095.1. Classification (NCBI taxonomy): domain Eukaryota; kingdom Metazoa; phylum Arthropoda; class Malacostraca; order Decapoda; family Varunidae; genus Eriocheir; species Eriocheir sinensis. The sequence goes on from NC_066523.1 coordinate 384,585, forward strand.
ATAAGGGCGGGCTATCAGATCGCCCCTCCCTGATAGCCGTACAAAAGTGAGTATTTCATTAGAATTTTATAGAGATCGTATATACGGTGTGTGGGAGTAGGGGGAGGGGGGTATGTGTGTGTAGGGGGGGAGGTGGATATGTGTGTGTGTGTGTGTGTGTGTGTGTGTGTGTGTGTGTGTGTGTCTGTGTGTGTGTGTGTGTGTGTGTGTGTGTGTGTGTGTGTTTTATGAATGTATATATGCGAGGCACTGCTACTACTGTGTGTGTGTGTGTGTGTGTGTGGGTGTTATGAGTGTATATATGCGTGGTACTGCTACTGCTGTGTATGGGTGTGTGGGTGAGTGCGTGACCTGTGTTTATATCTGCAAGTAAAGCCCATCACCACCACCATCACCACCACCATCACCACCACCATCACCACCACTTGCACATTCACCTCTCAACACCACCATTCATCTCTCAGCGTGACACCATACTATGCGCGAAAAGAAGGACACCTGCTCTCGCCTCCTCGTGACAACCAACATTTTCACCCTCTCCTTGTTACTACTGCGTATTTTCATATGAATCTTACACTTTCCAGTCAAGTTCTCCTCCTCTTTTTTTCGCTTCCTCCTTCTGGCAAACTCATCTCGTGTGTCGCCTGTCGCTGTGGGTTTGTGTTTGGTTGATTTATCTGTTTGTGACTTTTCCTCCTTGCTGTACCAGTGTGTATTGTCGTACGATTTTCCCTCACCTGTGCACTGCCCGCTTTGCTTATTTTTTGCTTGCCGACAATTTTCATCCATCGCCGAGTGACGGAAGATTACCCACATGCTGCCCAGATCTCCAGCCAACCCTAACTTCAGCGATTTCGTTCAAGTGGAGCACCGGGGGGCAGCAAGGGCCAAGCAAGTCATACATTAGGGCAGCCACTTTAAGTACAATTTGCTTGCGCTGCTAACGGGCTGGGGTCGTCCAAAGGGCCCCTCAAGAAAGCCTACTGGTGCATCTAAAATAATAATAATAATAATAATAATAATAATAATAATAATAATAATGAATAAGACAAAGAATATGTTTTTACTATATATTCCATTTTATAGTTTCCACACGCACTAATCAGGTGGCACAGATTTTTTTCACTTTGAGATTGCAATATTTCTCTTTCCATTGTTATTTTCTATCTACAATACATAAGAGTGCGGCGGGGAAAAGGTTACACTATGCGATGCACTTATAATACAGTTTTCACACCTTGCCCAGCTGACGATATACAAAATACAAACTTGTGATCTTATTCCCGCATGTTACATTTGACTGTTCACTCGCTGCACAGTACAGGACGAAAACCATTTTGCTTTATATTTCCCTTACAGAGTTTTCACACGTTCTGGCCTAATGGACGATAAACCAAATATAAATCATAATCTTACACCTGCATCCGGGACAGTACACTTCTTTGAGTCAATCCAGGTACAGTAGAGGGGAGAGAGTATTTGTTATGCTACGCTCGCTGACTCGGTGTTTAGGTCTTGCCATATATAATATTAAAGTCTTTATTTATATTATTAGCCTTCAGTTTATATGCTATTTAGTCCTACGACCTCAGGATGTATTAGTTTATATTCATTTAAGTCTGCAGTTGAAATATTAAGTTAGATGTGATATACTTTTAGGATATAGATCCCCATCACTTCTCTTTTTTATTGATTTTCTTCTTTTTTTTTTCTTCTTCGTCTACCTCCTCCTCCTCCTCCTCCTCCTCCTTCCTCTTTTTTTCTCTTTCTTTAATTTCTTTCAAACATTTTTTTTCATCGCCGGGAAACCCATAAACCTTCCTTTTTGCTATTGTAAGTCTTCTTCTTCTTCTTCTCCTTCGTCTTCTTCTTCTTTTTCTTCTTCTTTTTCTTTTTCCTCCTCCTCGCCATCATCATCATCATCATCATATGCCAATACCACCACCACAACCATGCATATCAACACCACCCTCACTTCCTACTCCTCCTTTTCCATAGCTTTTTAGAGCCTCGCCCACTTATAATAATAATAATAACCATCATCAGCCGTAATCAGCAGCATCGCCTTGCCGTGCCACAGTAAGCTGACCCCCTCCGTCCCGCGGCCGTTTCTACCATTAACACAAAACACATCCCTTTGTGGCCGCCACCCTCAGCAGCGGGGATATCACGACGCCGATCTCCCGCGCTACACTTCCGCGCCGCGACACGAAACATATACTTTTCTCCTTTTTTTCTGTATTTCTGTTTTCTCTGTCATATCTGTCTATTTATTTACTTATGCATGTAGTTTTCTCTGTCTATGTCTGTCTCTTACGTGGCACTTCAGCTGTTTTCTCCCTTTTCGTATATTTATCCTCCGTCATCTCTCTATGATTGTTTATGTCTGTCACCCGCTTGATTGCAATGACTGTTTTCTTCTTTTACCATATCAATTTTTCTCTCTGCCACTGTGTCTGTCCCTCTGTGTCATTGCCTTTGTCTGTGTCTGTCTCTAGCGTTATATACACTTCCTCGACAGTGACAGTAAATATATACACTTGGTTACAATTGGTGTTTTCTACTTTTTTTATTTGTATTACCTCAGCCACTTTATCTGCCTCTTTGTCTTTGTCTGTCCCTTGTTAAGTTTCCGCGTTGGCGACATAAATATTCTCTAGGTTACAATTGCTGTTTTCTTCTCCACTTTCATTTCTCATTATTTATTCTGCAACTGTTTGTGTCTCTTTCTATATGTTTATCTCTCGCGTCACACGTCCGAGTCAACGACATTAAATATACTCTGAATTACAAAGACTATTCTCTCCTTTTTTCATACATTATCTATTCTCTCTGCCAGTTATACTCTTGTCTGCATGTGTCTGTCTATTTTTGCTTATCTATGTATTTTTCTGTCTATGTTAATCTCTCGGGTTATACTCTGTGACTATTTTCTGCTATTGATATTTCCAATTCTATTCAGTTATCTATTTCTCCATTTCCCATACTTGTGCGCGTCAGTAATATACCTTCCATAAAGTAACGTAGTCAAGCATTTTACTTACGCCTGTTCGGTCTCTCCGCAGTTACTATGACAATTTTTTTTCCTATTGATTTGTAATTCTATTCAGCTATTTATTTCTCCTTCTCTGTCATCTATATACACGTCAGTAATATACTTTCCATAACGTAACGTAGTCAAACATTTTTCTTCCCCTGTTGGTTGGGTCTCGCCGCGGTTACAATGCATATCTCCTATTGATATTCACTAGTCTATTTAGTTATCCATTTCTCCCTTTCTCATCCTTGTCCGCGTCTGTATCATGTCTTCCATAACGTAACATGTAGCTAGAGTTGCAAGGGTTTCGCTGAGGTTACGATGCCTATCTTCTCTTATTGATATTTACTATTCTATTCAATTATTTATTTCTCCCTCTCTGACATTTTTATTCCCGTCACTAGTATACCTTCCAAAACGCAACGTGGTAAAGCATTTTTTTCCCGAATCTAACTTATAACCTAAGCCTGTTGGGTCTGGCCGCGGTTACAATGAGTATTTTCTTCTATAATTATTTGCTATTCTATTCAGTTATTTAGATCTCCCTTCTCAGCCATCTTTATCCGCGTCACTAGTATACCTTCCATAACGTAACGCGGTAAGCAGTTTTTTTCCGCCTGTCTCCCCGCGGCCACGCCATTCGTCTTCATTAAGCGAGTGTCCGTTGCCGGAACACGTCAGCAGGAGGAGCAAATATCCGTCAAGATTACCTGTTAGTGTGTGATAGATTATTTATATATGCCACATCCTCTTCCACTCTCCCTCCCTCTCTCTCTCTCTCTCTCTCTGATGGTGGTAATGATGGGAGCCTATGGGATATGGTGCAAGGAGGAGGAGGAGGAGGAGGAAGAGGAGGAGGAGGAAGGCGAGGAGGAGGAGGAGGAGGAGGAGGAAGAGAAGAAGGAAACGGAGATGATGCTGATGATGGTGATGGTGATAATGATGAGGAAGAAAAATCATAATAGAAAGAAATATATTAACAAAAAAATAGGAGGAAAGATGATGTAGAGTATATTGTGGTGATGCTGGTGGCGGTTACGGTGGCGGTAGTGGAGATGACAATGTTGCTGGTGTTGTTTACTTTCCCTGCACACCTGGCCACACCTGTCCCCCTCTACGGTTCCGGCACATCTGCAGGAAGCCGGGCGAGTCACCATTTGTTTTGCCTTCCCGTGATATTCCTGCGCCAATCATTCTTTTTTATCATATGTGTGGGATGTGACTTGCAGATAGTGTGTGTGTGTGTGTGTGTGTGTGTGTGTGTGTGTGTGTGTGTGTGTGTGTGACATGCGTAAATAATTTTCCTTATCCTTTTGCAATATCTATTCAGTGTATGTATGTATGTATGTGTCTGGAGGGGGGGGGGGTCGCTTCATAGGTCAGTGGGTATCACCTTTGCCTGTCACCCGCCATGTAAGCTGAGGTTCGAGTGACGCTCAGGCTGATTATAACGGTTAATAGACACCTTGAGCACAGGGGAGGGAAGTGGGAGGTTCTAAGAGTACCCATGCAAAGGTCGGTTCTCAGAGCTCATGTGAGTTCTTTCGGGAAGGGTACTGTCTACCGCTCGTGAGTGTGATCAGATCGTGGGTGAATAGCAAACACACACACACACACACACAGTATACCTGACTTCCCATAGGTTAATTAATATCTTTCCAGGTGAGGTCGCCGGGCAATGAGTCACCGCCGCAAGCAGATAAATATGTGTGTGTGTGGGGGTGTGTGTGTGTGTGTGTGTGTGTGTGTGTGTGTGTGTGTGTGTGTGTGTGTGTGTGTGTGTGTGTGTGTGTGTGTGTGTGTGTGTTAATTATATATAATTATTTTTCATATTTTCTCTTAACCTCTATAAAGGAGCAGCACTTTAGGATAATCTCTACATCTCTACAAAAAAAAGTCATAGTGGAAGCCTCATACGTTTAAGAATATGAACATCACCCATGAAAACCCGGTTATTATTCTCTGTTGTCTTGGAAAATTGTCATAATGGGCGTCCGATACGGTTATGAATATGGGCATGAGGCTGGTGAGTGTGTTGCGAGCCTATTAACACGTCTTGCTTCGCCGCCAACAAGTATAGCACAACACAAGCGGAATCTCGGCTGATCCCTCCAGTCCTTCAGCTCGAGGCACCAACCCGCGTATCACATATTCATCAGGAGCTGTCAAACTACCGCCCGCCTGATATATGGAGACTCAATCACCGCTCGACTCCCGCTAACGATGTCCCCTTCCCCCCCCTCTCCCTCATCTCCTTAATTCCTTCCTTCCTTCCTTCTCTCTCTGGTTCTCTTCTCTTCTTTTTTCCTCGCTTCGTTTCTCTTCTCTTCCCTTCCCTTCCCTACCTTTCCCTACCATTCTTATCCTTTCCCTTCCCTTCTTTCCTTTCTCTTCTCTTCTCTTCTCTTCTACCCATCTTTATTCTATGTCCTTTGTCTCCTGTTTCCTCTTTCGTCCCCTTCCTTTTCCTCCCTTTTCCTTTAGCTAACCTAACTACTACTACTACTACTACTATAACCCAACCATTGAGCCAACGTTTCTAATACCACCATGACCACCACCACCACCACCACCACCACAACCATTAGCAGGATTACCATTAGCACAGCCAGGTCGGGGGACAGAGCCCAGGTGAGGCATAAAGGTGCACCGAGAGGGATCACTAATGTCAAAATAATGATTCGCACCTCGCCGTGACCTTGATTTAGTGACCCGCCTATGACCTGGGCTGACCCGCGATGACGAATTAATGAGGGAGGAGGGGGTGGGGTGGTAATGGTAGGGGAGAGAGAGAGAGAGAGAGAGAGAGAGAGAGAGAGAGAGAGAGAGAGAGAGAGAGAGAGAGAGAGAGAGAGAGAGAGAGAGAGAGAGAGAGAGAGAGAGAGAGAGAGAGAGAGAGAGAGAGAGAGAGAGAGAGAGAGAGAGAGAGAGAGAGAGAGAGAGAAATGCACAGGCTGCCAGGCACAGACACACACTTAAGATACATACAAACACACAACTGACATATATTATCCTACAGTAAAGGCGGCAGGTCAGGATCAATATATATACACACAACGCGTGGCTGGGAAGGGACAAACCAATACTCCGCAAGCAAAGAGAGTAAGGAAGAACAAACGGGTATGCAGAGAAAGGCATGAAGAGAGATTTTGTGATAGGAGGCGGTGACGGAGATGAAGAAGGATCGAGGAGGAGGAGGAGGAGGAGGAGGGAAAGAAACTAAGGAGGTAGAAATGCATTACAGAAAAGAAAAAAATGAAAGCAAACAGATTGAAGAAGAACAAACAAATATACAGAGAAAGGTAGAATGAAGACTTAGTGATAGGAGGCGGTGAAGGAGTTGAAGAAGGAGGAGGAGGAGGAGAAGAAAACAAGGACGTAGGAACACATTACAGAAAAATACAAATAGTGCACAAACAAACACAGCCCGAAGAACGAACTGACATAGAGAGAAAGGAAAAAAAGCGTACAGAAGGAGGACGAGAAGGAGAAGGAGGAGGAGGAAGAGGGAGAGAAGGAGAAAACAAGGAGGTAGGAGCGCCTTACAAAACAAAAATCATCTTCCCCCTAAAAAAAAAAAAGGACCAGAGAAGGCGAATAAGAAAGCTTGAAGGAGTGTGAAGGAGGATCAAAACCTGTGAGGGAGGAAAGAGACTGATAGACAGGTAAATAGATAGATAGGGAGAGAAAGTGGAGAGAAAAAGTAAGAGAAAAAACATCTTCAGGAGAGAGGAAGACGGAAGGGAAGATCTTGGTGTTATGAAGAAAGGAAGCGAGGGAAGAAAAGGAAGGGAAGGATTAGGAAGGAAGGAGAAGGAAGGGGAGGGAAAGGGAAGGGAAAGAAAGAGATTGGAAGGGAACTAAAGGGAAGGGAAAGGAAGGGAAGGGAAGGGAAAGAAAGGAATGCATGGGAAGGGAGAGGAAGGAAAGCAAAGAGATTGGAAGAGAAGGGAAGGAAAGGGAAGGGAAAGGAAGGGATAGAAAGGGATGGCAAGGAAAGGGAAGGGAAGGGAAGGGAAGTTAGGATTGGAAGAGAGGGGAAGGAAAGGGTTGAGGAGGGACCGGAAGGGAAGGGAAGGGAAATGAAAGGGTTGGAAATAAAGGGAAGGGAAGGGAAAGGAAGGGAAGGGAAAGAAAGGGAAGGGAAGGGAACAGGGCGTGAGGGTGTGAAGGTTTCAGGTGCTGGAACACAACTACGGCATAGCTTCCTCACGTATAGCGAAAGTTAAGACTAACTCACACATTTATTCACGGCATCAAGAGTGCCAGACTACTTCACAAAACCGTTATTTTTGTTGATAAGTGGAGTGACGTTTTCTGCCACACCAACCCTTGTAAGCAGCTTCCATAATACTTATTTTTTACTAATCACGAATCTGAGTTTGCCAATGGTGTATTTCTCTCTCTCTCTCTATATATATATATAAAAAAAAAATTCTACTTCTGGTCAGTGGATTTCTTCTTTAACAGTCCTAACCATCATGAAGTCGGTGGAACTATACGTCACAAATCAAATATTCCTTCGAACATTGATAAACGCCATCAAAATACACCATAAACCAGTAATTATCCTCGTGGTCAGTGGGAAAAAGAAGTTGTATTCACTCTCTTCACTTTTAAACCCAATAAGAAACAGCTTACTTACCCATCATGAATTCGCTGAAACGTCACAAATCAGTTATTCCTTCAAACATTAATAAACACCATTAAAAACATCATAAACCATTAATATTCCTCGTGGTCAGTGGGGGAAAGAAGTTACATTCACTCTTTTCACTCTTAAACCCCATAATAAGAAGCCGCTTACATTCCCACTACCAGATTCCTTCACAAAAAACACCCGACTTATACCACATTCGGTCAGCGACGTCAAGACTTT